>NW_024059097.1:190000-288209 GCF_016432855.1 Salvelinus namaycush | reverse complement strand
TAGTAATGACAGATCCCCCCTCCCAGTTTCTCCCTGCCGTTACACTGTGGAGAGAGTGGCATAGTAAATGACAGATCCCCCAGTTCTCCTGCTGTACACTGTGGAGAGTGGCATAGTAATGACAGATCCCTCAGTTTCTCCCTGCTTTACACTGTGGAGAGTGACATTTTGTAAATGACAAATCCCCAGTTTCTCCCTGCTTTCACTGTGGAGAGTGACCATAGTAACAGTAATGACAGATCCCCAGTTTTCCCTGCCTTACATGTGGAGATGTGACATAGTAATGACAAGACACCAGTTTCTCCCTGCCTACACTGTGGAGAGTGTCATAGTAATGACAGATCCCCCAGTGTCTCCCTGCTTACACTGTGGAGAGTGACATAGTAATGGACAGATCCCCCAAGTTCTCTCCCTGACCTTACACTGTGGAGAGGGAGAGTGGCCATAGTAGTGACATATCCCCCAGTTATCCCTGCCTTTACACTGTGGAGAGTGGCATAGTAAGACAGATCCCCCAGTTTCTCCCTGCCTTACACTGTGGAGAGTGACCTAGTAAATGACAGATCCCCCAGTTTCTCCCTGCTTTAACACTGTGGAGAGTGACATAGTAATGAGAGATCCCCCAGTTTCTCCCTGCCTTACACTGTGGAGAGTGGCATAGTAATGACCAGATCCCCAGTTTCTCCCTGCCTTACACTGTGGAGAGTGACATAGTAATGACAGATCCCCCAGTTTCTCCCTGCCTTACACTGTGGAGTGTGGCATAGTAATGACAGATCCCCAGTTTCTCCCTGCCTTACACTGTGGAGAGTGGCATAGTAATGACAGATCCCCCAGTTTCTCCCTGCCTTACACTGTGGAGAGTGGCATAGTAATGACAGATCCCCCAGTTTCTCCCTGCTTTACACTGTGGAGAGTGGCATAGTAATGACAGATCCCCCAGTTTCTCCCTGCTTTACACTGTGGAGAGTGACATAGTAATGACAAATCCCCCAGTTTCTCCCTGCTTTACACTGTGGAGAGTGACATAGTAATGACAGATCCCCCAGTTTCTCCCTGCCTTACACTGTGGAGAGTGGCATAGTAATGACAGATCCCCCAGTTTCTCCCTGCTTTACACTGTGGAGAGTGACATAGTAATGACAGATCCCCCAGTTTCTCCCTGCCTTACACTGTGGAGAGTGGCATAGTAGTGACAGATCCCCCAGTGTATCCCTGCCTTACACTGTGGAGAGTGGCATAGTAATGACAGATCCCCCAGTTTCTCCCTGCCTTACACTGTGGAGAGTGGCATAGTAATGACAGATCCCCCAGTTTCTCCCTGCCTTACACTGTGGAGAGTGACATAGTAATGACAGATCCCCAGTTTCTCCCTGCCTTAGACTGTGGAGAGTGGCATAGTAATAACAGATCCCCCAGTTTCTCCCTGCTTTACACTGTGGAGAGTGGCATAGTAACGACAGATCCCCCAGTTTCTCCCTGCCTTACACTGTGGAGAGTGACATAGTAATGACAGATCCCCCAGTTTCTCCCTGCTTTACACTGTGGAGAGTGACATAGTAATGACAGATCCCCCAGTTTCTCCCTGCCTTACACTGTAGAGAGTGACATAGTAATGACAGATCCCCCAGTTTCTCCCTGCCTTACACTGTGGAGAGTGGCATAGTAATGACAGATCCCCCAGTTTCTCCCTGCTTTACACTGTGGAGAGTGGCATAGTAATGACAGATCCCCCAGTTTCTCCCTGCTTTACACTTTGGAGAGTGGCATAGTAATGACAGATCCCCCAGTTTCTCCCTGCTTTACACTGTGGAGAGTGACATAGTAATGACAGATCCCCCAGTTTCTCCCTGCTTTACACTGTGGAGAGTGATATAGTAATGACAGATCCCCCAGTTTCTCCCTGCTTTACACTGTGGAGAGTGGCGTAGTAATGGCAGATCCCCCAGTTTCTCCCTGCTTTACACTGTGGAGAGTGGCATAGTAATGACAGATCCCCCAGTTTCTCCCTGCTTTACACTGTGGAGAGTGACATAGTAATGACAGATCCCCCAGTTTCTCCCTGCCTTACACTGTGGAGAGTGGCATAGTAATGACAGATCCCCCAGTTTCTCCCTGCCTTACACTGTGGAGAGTGACATAGTAATGACAGATCCCCCAGTTTCTCCCTGCCTTACACTGTGGAGAGTGGCATAGTAATGACAGATCCCCCAGTTTATCCCTGCTTTACACTGTGGAGAGTGACATAGTAATGACAGATCCCCCAGTTTATCCCTGCTTTACACTGTGGAGAGTGACATAGTAATGACAGATCCCCCAGTTTCTCCCTGCCTTACACTGTGGAGAGTGGCATAGTAATGACAGATCCCCCAGTTTCTCCCTGCCTTACACTGTGGAGAGTGGCATAGTAATGACAGATCCCCCAGTTTCTCCCTGCTTTACACTGTGGAGAGTGACATAGTAATGACAGATCCCCCAGTTTCTCCCTGCCTTACACTGTGGAGAGTGGCATAGTAATGACAGATCCCCCAGTTTCTCCCTGCTTTACACTGTGGAGAGTGACATAGTAATGACAGATCCCCCAGTTTCTCCCTGCCTTACACTGTGGAGAGTGGCATAGTAACTACAGATCCCCCAGTTTCTCCCTGCCTTACACTGTGGAGAGTGACATAGTAATGACAGATCCCCCAGTTTCTCCCTGCTTTACACTGTGGAGAGTGACATAGTAATGACAGATCCCCCAGTTTCTCCCTGCCTTACACTGTGGAGAGTGGCATAGTAATGACAGATCCCCCAGTTTCTCCCTGCCTTACACTGTGGAGAGTGACATAGTAATGGCAGATCCCCCCGTTTCTCCCTGCTTTACACTGTGGAGAGTGACATAGTAATGACAGATCCCCCAGTTTCTCCCTGCTTTACACTGTGGAGAGTGACATAGTAATGACAGATCCCCCAGTTTCTCCCTGCCTTACACTGTGGAGAGTGGCATAGTAGTGACAGATCCCCCAGTTTATCCCTGCCTTACACTGTGGAGAGTGGCATAGTAATGACAGATCCCCCAGTTTCTCCCTGCCTTACACTGTGGAGAGTGACATAGTAATGACAGATCCCCCAGTTTCTCCCTGCTTTACACTGTGGAGAGTGACATAGTAATGAGAGATCCCCCAGTTTCTCCCTGCCTTACACTGTGGAGAGTGGCATAGTAATGACAGATCCCCCAGTTTCTCCCTGCCTTACACTGTGGAGAGTGACATAGTAATGACAGATCCCCCAGTTTCTCCCTGCCTTACACTGTGGAGTGTGGCATAGTAATGACAGATCCCCCAGTTTCTCCCTGCCTTACACTGTGGAGAGTGGCATAGTAATGACAGATCCCCCAGTTTCTCCCTGCCTTACACTGTGGAGAGTGGCATAGTAATGACAGATCCCCCAGTTTCTCCCTGCTTTACACTGTGGAGAGTGGCATAGTAATGACAGATCCCCCAGTTTCTCCCTGCTTTACACTGTGGAGAGTGACATAGTAATGACAAATCCCCCAGTTTCTCCCTGCTTTACACTGTGGAGAGTGACATAGTAATGACAGATCCCCCAGTTTCTCCCTGCCTTACACTGTGGAGAGTGGCATAGTAATGACAGATCCCCCAGTTTCTCCCTGCTTTACACTGTGGAGAGTGACATAGTAATGACAGATCCCCCAGTTTCTCCCTGCCTTACACTGTGGAGAGTGGCATAGTAGTGACAGATCCCCCAGTTTATCCCTGCCTTACACTGTGGAGAGTGGCATAGTAATGACAGATCCCCCAGTTTCTCCCTGCCTTACACTGTGGAGAGTGGCATAGTAATGACAGATCCCCCAGTTTCTCCCTGCCTTACACTGTGGAGAGTGACATAGTAATGACAGATCCCCCAGTTTCTCCCTGCCTTAGACTGTGGAGAGTGGCATAGTAATAACAGATCCCCCAGTTTCTCCCTGCTTTACACTGTGGAGAGTGGCATAGTAACGACAGATCCCCCAGTTTCTCCCTGCCTTACACTGTGGAGAGTGACATAGTAATGACAGATCCCCCAGTTTCTCCCTGCTTTACACTGTGGAGAGTGACATAGTAATGACAGATCCCCCAGTTTCTCCCTGCCTTACACTGTAGAGAGTGACATAGTAATGACAGATCCCCCAGTTTCTCCCTGCCTTACACTGTGGAGAGTGGCATAGTAATGACAGATCCCCCAGTTTCTCCCTGCTTTACACTGTGGAGAGTGGCATAGTAATGACAGATCCCCCAGTTTCTCCCTGCTTTACACTTTGGAGAGTGGCATAGTAATGACAGATCCCCCAGTTTCTCCCTGCTTTACACTGTGGAGAGTGACATAGTAATGACAGATCCCCCAGTTTCTCCCTGCTTTACACTGTGGAGAGTGATATAGTAATGACAGATCCCCCAGTTTCTCCCTGCTTTACACTGTGGAGAGTGGCGTAGTAATGGCAGATCCCCCAGTTTCTCCCTGCTTTACACTGTGGAGAGTGGCATAGTAATGACAGATCCCCCAGTTTCTCCCTGCTTTACACTGTGGAGAGTGACATAGTAATGACAGATCCCCCAGTTTCTCCCTGCCTTACACTGTGGAGAGTGGCATAGTAATGACAGATCCCCCAGTTTCTCCCTGCCTTACACTGTGGAGAGTGACATAGTAATGACAGATCCCCCAGTTTCTCCCTGCCTTACACTGTGGAGAGTGGCATAGTAATGACAGATCCCCCAGTTTATCCCTGCTTTACACTGTGGAGAGTGACATAGTAATGACAGATCCCCCAGTTTATCCCTGCTTTACACTGTGGAGAGTGACATAGTAATGACAGATCCCCCAGTTTCTCCCTGCCTTACACTGTGGAGAGTGGCATAGTAATGACAGATCCCCCAGTTTCTCCCTGCCTTACACTGTGGAGAGTGGCATAGTAATGACAGATCCCCCAGTTTCTCCCTGCTTTACACTGTGGAGAGTGACATAGTAATGACAGATCCCCCAGTTTCTCCCTGCCTTACACTGTGGAGAGTGGCATAGTAATGACAGATCCCCCAGTTTCTCCCTGCTTTACACTGTGGAGAGTGACATAGTAATGACAGATCCCCCAGTTTCTCCCTGCCTTACACTGTGGAGAGTGGCATAGTAACTACAGATCCCCCAGTTTCTCCCTGCCTTACACTGTGGAGAGTGACATAGTAATGACAGATCCCCCAGTTTCTCCCTGCCTTACACTGTGGAGAGTGGCATAGTAATGACAGATCCCCCAGTTTCTCCCTGCCTTACACTGTGGAGAGTGACATAGTAATGGCAGATCCCCCCGTTTCTCCCTGCTTTACACTGTGGAGAGTGACATAGTAATGACAGATCCCCCAGTTTCTCCCTGCTTTACACTGTGGAGAGTGACATAGTAATGACAGATCCCCCAGTTTCTCCCTGCCTTACACTGTGGAGAGTGACATAGTAATGACAGATCCCCCAGTTTCTCCCTGCCTTACACTGTGGAGAGTGACATAGTAATGACAGATCCCCCAGTTTCTCCCTGCCTTACACTGTGGAGAGTGGCATAGTAATGACAGATCCCCCAGTTTCTCCCTGCCTTACACTGTGGAGAGTGGCATAGTAATGACAGATCCCCCAGTTTCTCCCTGCCTTACACTGTGGAGAGTGACATAGTAATGACAGATCCCCCAGTTTCTCCCTGCTTTACACTGTGGAGAGTGACATAGTAATGACAGATCCCCCAGTTTCTCCCTGCCTTACACTGTGGAGAGTGGCATAGTAATGACAGATCCCCCAGTTTCTCCCTGCCTTACACTGTGGAGAGTGACATAGTAATGGCAGATCCCCCGTTTCTCCCTGCTTTACACTGTGGAGAGTGACATAGTAATGACAGATCCCCCAGTTTCTCCCTGCTTTACACTGTGGAGAGTGACATAGTAATGACAGATCCCCCAGTTTCTCCCTGCCTTACACTGTGGAGAGTGACATAGTAATGACAGATCCCCCAGTTTCTCCCTGCCTTACACTGTGGAGAGTGACATAGTAATGACAGATCCCCCAGTTTCTCCCTGCCTTACACTGTGGAGAGTGGCATAGTAATGACAGATCCCCCAGTTTCTCCCTGCTTTACACTGTGGAGAGTGACATAGTAATGACAGATCCCCCAGTTTCTCCCTGCCTTACACTGTGGAGAGTGGCATAGTAATGACAGATCCCCCAGTTTCTCCCTGCCTTACACTGTGGAGAGTGACATAGTAATGACAGATCCCCCAGTTTCTCCCTGCCTTACACTGTGGAGTGTGGCATAGTAATGACAGATCCCCCAGTTTCTCCCTGCCTTACACTGTGGAGAGTGGCATAGTAATGACAGATCCCCCAGTTTCTCCCTGCCTTACACTGTGGAGAGTGACATAGTAATGACAGATCCCCCAGTTTCTCCCTGCTTTACACTGTGGAGAGTGACATAGTAATGACAGATCCCCCAGTTTCTCCCTGCCTTACACTGTGGAGAGTGGCATAGTAATGACAGATCCCCCAGTTTCTCCCTGCCTTACACTGTGGAGAGTGACATAGTAATGACAGATCCCCCAGTTTCTCCCTGCTTTACACTGTGGAGAGTGACATAGTAATGACAGATCCCCCAGTTTCTCCCTGCCTTACACTGTGGAGAGTGGCATAGTAATGACAGATCCCCCAGTTTCTCCCTGCCTTACACTGTGGAGAGTGACATAGTAATGACAGATCCCCCAGTTTCTCCCTGCTTTACACTGTGGAGAGTGACATAGTAATGACAGATCCCCCAGGTTCTCCCTGCCTTACACTGTGGAGAGTGACATAGTAATGACAGATCCCCCAGTTTCTCCCTGCCTTACACTGTGGAGAGTGACATAGTAATGACAGATCCCCCAGTTTCTCCCTGCCTTACACTGTGGAGAGTGACATAGTAATGACAGATCCCCCAGTTTCTCCCTGCCTTACACTGTGGAGAGTGGCATAGTAATGACAGATCCCCCAGTTTCTCCCTGCCTTACACTGTGGAGAGTGGCATAGTAATGACAGATCCCCCAGTTTCTCCCTGCCTTACACTGTGGAGAGTGGCATAGTAATGACAGATCCCCCAGTTTCTCCCTGCCTTACACTGTGGAGAGTGACATAGTAATGACAGATCCCCCAGTTTCTCCCTGCCTTACACTGTGGAGAGTGACATAGTAATGACAGATCCCCCAGTTTCTCCCTGCCTTACACTGTGGAGAGTGACATAGTAATGACAGATCCCCCAGTTTCTCCCTGCTTTACACTGTGGAGAGTGGCATAGTAATGACAGATCCCCCAGTTTCTCCCTGCCTTACACTGTGGAGAGTGGCATAGTAATGACAGATCCCCCAGTTTCTCCCTGCCTTACACTGTGGAGAGTGGCATAGTAATGACAGATCCCCCAGTTTCTCCCTGCCTTACACTGTGGAGAGTGGCATAGTAATGACAGATCCCCCAGTTTCTCCCTGCCTTACACTGTGGAGAGTGGCATAGTAATGTCAGATCGGTATCTCAATGCATTCTTAGTCTCAATGACTTTACATTTTGTGCAGAACTCCACAATCAACCCAACAGTTCCGGGCACGGTTGACCAGGCACTCCTCCTCCTGGCGCGTCTTGATGTTCTTCTTCAGATTTTCAGTTTGTCCTTCCAATGGCACATGTTCAAAGTGGATGGCCCTTGATAATGCCTCTCACCTGAGCCGCCACTGTCCTGTACAGTCCATTATGTCTCCACTGTCCTTTACAGTCCATTATGTCTCCACTGTCCTGTACAGTCCATTATGTCTTGTCCATTGTTCCTACCAGTACAACAGCAACATGAGAGAAGTGGACAGGATCTCTCTCCATGCTCCACGTGGACGCATGTCACACTCCCGAGAGAAAAGGCAGTCGATAGCTTCGACTGGATGCTTTATACTCCCCTTATCACACTGTCGACCTCATCGCAGAGTCACAGGGTCAGGAAGTTAGAGGACTAATCCTTAGGGAGGAATCTCGATCATTCAGCAGACCCAATCTGGTGAGATGTGTTTAGAAACAAAACAAACATACAAACGCAACAATACACTCCTTCATATATCACTCAATACACTCCTATATATCACTCAATACACTTCTATATATCACTCAATACACTCCTTCATATATCACTCAATACACTCCTATATATAACTCAATACACTCCTATATATCACTCAATAGACTCCTTCATATATCACTCAATACACCTCTATATATCACTCGATACACTCCTTCATATATCACTCAATACACTCCTTCTATATATCACTCAATACACTCCTTCTATATATCACTCAATACACTCCTTCAAAATATCACTCAATACACTCCTTCTATATATCACTCAATACACTCCTATATATCACTCAATACACTCCTATATATCACTCAATACACTCCTTCATATATCACTCAATACACTCCTATATATCACTCAATACACTTCTATATATCACTCAATACACGCCTTCTATATATCACTCAATACACTCCTTCTATATATCACTCAATACACTCCTTCATATTTCACTCAATACACTCCTTCATATATCACTCAATACCCTCCTATATATCACTCAATACACTTCTATATGTCACTCAATACACTCCTTCATATATCACTCAATACACTCCTTCATATATCACTCAATACACTCCTTCATATATCACTCAATACACTCCTTCATATATCACTCAATACACTTCTATATATCACTCAATACACTCCTATATATCACTCATTACACTTCTATATATCACTCATTACACTTCTATATATCACTCAATACACTCCTATATATCACTCAATACACTCCTTCTATATAGCACTCAATACACTCCTATATATCACTCAATACACTCCTATATATCACTCAATACACTCCTATATATCACTCAATACACTCCTATATATAACTCAATACACTTCTATATATAACTCAATACACTCCTATATATCACTCAATACACTCCTATATATCACTCAATACACTCCTATATATCACTCAATACACTCCTATATATCACTCAATACACTCCTTCATATATCACTCAATACACTCCTATATATCACTCAATACACTCCTATATATCACTCAATACACTCCTATATATCACTCAATACACTCCTATATATCACTCAATACACTCCTATATATCACTCAATACACTCCTATATATCACTCAATACACTCCTATATATCACTCAATACACTCCTATATATCACTCAATACACTCCTTCATATATCACTCAATACACTCCTATATATCACTCAATGCACTTCTATATATCACTCAATACACTCCTTCATATATCACTCAATACACTTCTATATATCACTCAATACACTCCTTCTATATATCACTCAATACACTCCTTCTATATATCACTCAATACACTCCTATATATCACTCAATACACTTCTATATATCACTCAATACACTCCTATATATCACTCAATACACTCCTTCATATATCACTCAATACACTTCTATATATCACTCAATACACTTCTATATATCACTCAATACACTCCTTCATATATCACTCAATACACTCCTATATATCACTCAATACACTCCTATGTATCACTCAATACACTTCTATATATCACTCAATACACTCCTATATATCACTCAATACACTCCTTCATATATCACTCAATACACTTCTATATATCACTCAATACACTCCTTCTATATATCACTCAATACACTCCTATATATCACTCAATGCACTTCTATATATCACTCAATACACTCCTTCTATATATCACTCAATACACTTCTATATATCACTCAATACACTCCTTCATATATCACTCAATACACTTCTATATATCACTCAATACACTCCTTCTATATATCACTCAATACACTCCTATATATCACTCAATACACTTCTATATATCACTCAATACACTCCTATATATCACTCAATACTCCTTCATATATCACTCAATACACTTCTATATATCACTCAATACAATCCTTCATATATCACTCATTACACTCCTATATATCACTCAATACACTTCTATATATCACTCAATACACTCCTTCTATATATCACTCAATACACTCCTTCATATATCACTCAATACACTCCTTCTATATATCACTCAATACACTTCTATATATCACTCAATACACTCCTTCATATATCACTCAATACAGTCCTATATATCACTCAATACACTCCTATATATCACTCAATACACTCCTATATATCACTCAATACACTTCTATATATCACTCAATACACTCCTATATATCACTCAATACACTCCTATATATCACTCAATACACTCCTTCTATATATCACTCAATACACTCCTTCATACATCACTCAATGCACTTCTATATATCACTCAATACACTCCTTCTATATATCACTCAATACACTCCTTCTATATATCACTCAATACACTCCTTCTATATATCACTCAATACACTTCTATATATCACTCAATACACTCCTTCATATATCACTCAATACACTCCTTCATATATCACTCAATACACTTCTATATATCACTCAATACACTCCTTCTATATATCACCCAATACACTCCTTCATATATCACTCAATACACTTCTATATATCACTCAATACACGTCTATATATCACTCAATACACTCCTTCTATATATCACTCAATACACTCCTTCTATATATCACTCAATACACTTCTATATATCACTCAATACACTTCTATATATCACTCAATACACTCCTATATATCACTCAATACACTCCTTCATATATCACTCAATACACTCCTTCTATATATCACTCAATACACTTCTATATATCACTCAATACACTCCTTCATATATCACTCAATACACTCCTATATATCACTCAATACACTCCTTCATATATCACTCAATACACTCCTTCATATATCACTCAATACACTCCTTCTATGTATCACTCGATACACTCCTTCATATATCACTCAATACACTCCTTCATATATCACTCAATACACTCCTTCTATGTATCACTCGATACACTTCTATATATCACTCAATACACTCCTTCATATCCCTCAATACACCTCTTTATATCAGTCGAGGTGTGCAAACTTCAATCCAAAAACCTCAAAGGACTGGTAATTCCCCCATTTTGACACAAGACTCACAACGTGATTAATGTGTAAAAAAAACACTGCAAAGTATAATTACAACCCTTAATAACTCCTTAAAGAAAGAACTCATAACTTAATGAAAGGAATAGAAGAATAGACTAGAGACTATAGTGTCTATCCTTCTCGTGGTCTGAATCACACATACTGTACTTGCCACTGTTCCAAGTAATGGAAACAGCTTATCTTTTTAAATGACATGACCTTCCTGCTTAAAATTCACTAGTGTTACCTAAACTACAAAACCAAGCAACAATAATCAGAAACTGTCAATGAAACGTTTCCGAATCAATTATTCAGACCTCTACTTCAAATGTCCCACTGCGTCCCTTACAGCCTGATATAGCCCAGCGAGCAAGACTCGCTTTCACCCACGGAATTAAACATGGCATTATCTATAAACCACTAATAACATGGCATTATTAGAGTCTATCCATAAACCACTAATAACATGACATTATTAGAGTCTATCCATAAACCACTAATAACATGACATTATTAGAGTCTATCCATAAACCACTAATAACATGGCATTATTAGAGTCCATCCATAAACCACTAATAACATGGCATTATTAGAGTCTATCCATAAACCACTAATAACATGACATTATTAGAGTCTATCCATAAACCACTAATAACATGACATTATTAGAGTCTATCCATAAACCACTAATAACATGGCATTAGAGTCTGTCCATAAACCACTAATAACATAACATTATTATGACCTACTACACCATAGAGAAACAAGGGCTCTCTATGGTCAGGGCGTGACATATGTGTTGTCAACAACAGTGATATGTGAACCGTGAGACTGGTATAAGACATTAGGTCTCCCATATTCTCCAGTAGTAAATGGGCAGTTCTTCAGTATTGGTTCTAACACAAGGTATCAGGTTCCGTTACCAATTAAAAGGCACAAATACCATAACTACTCTCCAGGGAAGTGGGTATCACTACCTTAGAAAATGGTTAAGTTGGCATATATTAGAGCGGTAAGTGAGTACAGCTATACTCTGGCCACGGTCAAGAAGAGGTCAACTATAGCAAAACCATAGAGGCACTAAAGGAAGAGGTCAACTACAGCAAAACCATAGAGGCACTAAATGAAGAGGTCAACTATAGCAAAACCATAGAGGCACTAAAGGAAGAGGTCAACTATAGCAAAACCATAGAGGCACTAAAGGAAGAGGTCAACTATAGCAAAACCAGAGAGGCACTAAAGGAAGAGGTCAACTATAGCAAAACAATAGAGGCACTAAAGGATAAGGTCAACTATAGCAAAACCATAGAGGCGCTAAAGGAAGAGGTCAACTATAGCAAAACAATAGAGGCACTAAAGGATAAGGTCAACTATAGCAAAACCATAGAGGCACTAAAGGAAGAGGTCAACTATAGCAAAACCATAGAGGCACTAAATGAAGAGGTCAACTATAGCAAAACCATAGAGGCACTAAATGAAGAGGTCAACTATAGCAAAACCACAGAGGCACTAAAGGAAGAGGTCAACTACAGCAAAACCATAGAGGCACTAAAGGAAGAGGTCAACTACAGCAAAACCATAGAGGCACTAAAGGAAGAGGTCAACTACAGCAAAACCATAGAGGCACTAAAGGAAGAGGTCAACTATAGCAAAACCATAGAGGCACTAAAGGAAGAGGTCAACTACAGCAAAACCAGAGAGGCACTAAAGGAAGAGGTCAACTATAGCAAAACCATAGAGGCGCTGAAGGAAGAGGCCAACTATAGCAGAACCATAGAGTCACTTAAACCTGTTGAGGATAGAGGGCGCTAGTTACACTTTGGGGGAAAATCATGCCCAATTTAAACGGCCTCGTACTCTATTCTTGCTCGTACAATATGCATATTATTATTACTATTGGATAGAAAACACTCTCTAGTTTCTAAAACCGTTTGAATTATATCTGTGAGTAAAACAGATCTCATTTTGCAGCAAACTTCCTGACAGGAAGTGGAAAATCTGAAATCGATGCTCTGTTCTAGGGCCTGCCTATAAATGTGCTTGATATTTATTAGTATACATGCACTTCATACGCCTTCCACTAGATGTCAACAGGCAGTGAGAGAAGAAATGGAGTGTATATGTCACGCCCTGGCCTTAGTATTCTTTGTTTTCTTTATTATTTTAGTTAGGTCAGGGTGTGACATGGGGAATGTTTGTGTTTTGGGTGGTTATATGGTAAAGGGGGTGTTGGGTTTAGTGTATGGGTTTGTGTTGAGTGAATGTTTCTAGGTATGTCTATGGTTGAGTGAATGTTTCTAGGTATGTCTATGGTTGCCCATGTGGTTCTCAATCAGAGACAGATGTCTTTCATTTGTCACTGATTGGGAGCCATATTTAAGGCAGCCATAGGCATCATGCATTTGTGGGTAATTGTCTATGTCTGTGTCTATGTTGCATGTTTTTGCACTTAGTCATTTATAGCTTCACGTTCGTCTATTTGTTGTTTTGTTTAGTTTTTCTTCTTCTAAATAAAGAGAAGATGTATTTTTCACACGCT
Source organism: Salvelinus namaycush (assembly GCF_016432855.1). NCBI lineage: Eukaryota > Metazoa > Chordata > Actinopteri > Salmoniformes > Salmonidae > Salvelinus > Salvelinus namaycush. Next base: position 274,457 of record NW_024059097.1, on the reverse strand, counting down.
GCGCATTGGTCCTCTCTCTCTCCCTTTGACGATCGTGACAGTATAACATGATCTGAGGTCGAATAAAAGCTCTTGGCATGACGTGACCCCAATTTCCTGTTTTCTGGAACGCGCGAGAAGGGACCTGGTATTGCCTTCTGTAAAGCTGTCGTTATAGACGACTAATATCTCCGGCTTTGATTTTATTTGATACATGTGACAATATCATCGTAAAGTATGTTTTTTCAATATAGTTTTATTAGATTATTGAAATTTTTTCGGGACGTTAGGCGTGTTGCTTTGTCTGCGTATGTTCAGGAAGGAGAGCTTCGCGCCACTTTGCTAGCTTTCCGTGCTAATTGACTGGAGAAGAGGACATTCTAAATCCAAACAACGATTGTTCCCGACAAAGGACCCCTTGTACAACATTCTGATGGAAGATCATCAAAAGTAGGACCCATTTTATGATGCTATTTCATATATCTGTCGAACATGTGAACTAGTAGTTTGCGCCCAGATTTTGGGCACGCTCTCGCCATAATGTAAACTGCATGTCGTAATGAAGTTATTTTTAGAATTCTAACACGGCGATTGCATTAAGAACTAGTGTATCTATCATTTCCTATACAACATGTATTTTTTAGTAATGTTTATGAATAGTTATTTGGTCAGAATATGTGAGTGTCAGAAAAATATCCGGACGTTGTGGGAAAAAGATGCTACGTTAGCACAATGTATAACCACTGATTTCAGCTCTAAATATGCACATTTTCGAACAAAACATAAGTGTATGTATAACCTGATGTTATAGGACTGTCATCTGATGAAGCTTATCAAGGTTAGTCAAAAATTATATATCTTTTGCTGGTTTGTTACGATCGCTAACTTTTGCTGCTAGTAAATGGCTTGTGTTTCTGGCTATTGTGGTAAGCTAATATAATGCTATATTGTGTTTTCGCTGTAAAACACTTAAGAAATCGGAAATATTGGCTGGAATCACAAGATGCCTGTCTTTCATTTGCTGTACACCATGTATTTTTCAGAAATGTTTTATGATGAGTATTTAGGTATTTCACGTTGGTGTCTGTAATTACTCTGGCTGCTTCGGTGCTATTTCTGACGGTAGCTGTGATGGTAGCTGCAATGTAAAACTGATTTATACCTCAAATATGCACATTTTTCGAACAAAACATAGATTTATTGTATAACATGTTATAAGACTGTCATCTGATGAAGTTGTTTCTTGGTTAGTTTGGTTGGTTCTTGGTTAGTTAGGTTGGCTTTGTGCATGCTACCTGTGCTGTGAAAAATGTCTGTCCCTTTTTGTATTTGGTGGTGAGCTAACATAAATATATGTGGTGTTTTCGCTGTAAAACATTTTAAAAATCGGACATGTTGACTGGATTCACAAGATGTGTATCTTTCATTTGCTGTATTGGACTTGTTAATGTGTGCAAGTTAAATATTTCTCAAAAATATTTTGGGAATTTCGCGCTCTGCCTTTTCAGTGGAATGTGGGAGGAGTTCCGCTAGCGGAACGCTGGGGCTAGACAGGTTAACTACTTATGACAATTTGTTAGTTACACTCTCCATATGAATTTTATAGCATATCATTACAGCAGTATGTACCGGTAATATATGTTAGCTAGATACCTAACGTTAGTTGGCTACTAATATATCGAATTTGCCAGTATATTAACTATGATATCCAACATTATTGACTTGATTATTCACATCATTCTTAGCTTAGCTAAATGGTAAAGTCGTTGTGCGTTCTCAATGGACATTGTTAAATGGGGTGCTAATTTGCTCTTGCTATTTGTTCAGAGCACTCTCGTCTGAATGTACCAGAGTGAATTTACGAATGGTTTTCACCTGTTGATTATGGCCGGTGTCAGTAAACGTCAGGGAAAGAACGTAATAGTCCACAGCTCTTTGGATAACATGGGGAAAGCCTAATCAGCTCTTTGGATAACATGGGGAAAGCCTAATCAGCTCCTTGGATAACATGGGAAAGCCTAACCAGCTCTTTGGATAACATGGGGAAAGCCTAACCAGCTCCTTGGATAACATGGGGAAAGCCTAATCAGCTCATTGGATAACATGGGGAAAGCCTAACCAGCTCATTGGATAACATGGGGAAAGCCTAACCAGCTCTTTGGATAACATGGGGAAAGCCTAACCAGCTCTTTGGATAACATGGGGAAAGCCTAACCAGCTCTTTGGATAACATGGGGAAAGCCTAATCAGCTCATTGGATAACATGGGGAAAGCCTAACCAGCTCTTTGGATAACATGGGGAAAGCCTAATCAGCTCTTTGGATAACATGGGGAAAGCCTATCCAGCTCTTTGGATAACATGGGGAAAGCCTAACCAGCTCTGCTAGGGTGAGTGAATGGTCAACGTGAGGATGTGTTCTCTTATTTGTGTCTGGAAGTAGAAAGCAAGCTAGCCAACTTTAGCCAATTAGCTTGGGTGCTTGACTGCCTTTGGGAGGTCAGAGAGCTTGGATCAACCCTGCTCCTTGGCCAGAGAGGGCAGTGTGCGCTCTAAACAATCTGAATTTCTGAACACCCGAAGTCGTAAAATGTCTAACTAGTAATTTGTTATGCTAGCAAGAGGCTGCATAGCAACAGCATCAACTTCCAGTAGACATGTGAAGCTCAACTGTATACTAAATTAACTACAATAATAGTATATAGTATGAAGTATATACTCATTAAGCATGTAGTATATAGTATATTAGTATGGGTATTTGAACACAGCTTGGGTATGTGAGTATATTGATCAATTGTGTAGATATGTTTTGATCAACATGGATTTTGCGGGGGTAGCGGAAAAATACCGAAGTGTAGTTGTGAGGCCGTTGATCATTTGAAAAGTGAGTGTAGGGGCAGTTTTGGCTAAATTTATGACAGGGAATTATGGGGAATTCCCTTACCCTAACCAATGAAACTATAAACGCTGTTGGGATTTTCTCCGTCTGGTTAATGCATTTAAATAACATAGCACATACGGCTTGAAAATGTGTTTTTTTTTCGCAGTAAGAGTTAGGGAGAATTAACACTGAATGTAGACATAACTTGTAATGACATAAGTGACGTTCGAAAGTGATTGATGACCTATTTTATGTATCACGTGGTTATGCCCTTTTATGGACATCCTGTCCGGATGTTCTCACGCTATGGAGTGAGTGTTTATGTAACCTGATAGTGCAGCTGTTCCTTTGAAGTAAAGCATCTGTTTGAAATAAAACTGTCCTGGTGATTGATGTGTTGTGACCTTGTTGAACTGTGGAATGTGTTCGAACATTTCAAAACATTTGATTTTGTAGTGAACTTATGTCTCTGCTGTTTAGGTATCTTGTATATGAAACAGTAATTTCCGGGGTAGGTATGCCTCTGTATAGGTAAGATCTGTGAACACTATGTGCGCCAATAAACCTCAACAGAGATAAACCACTGAAGACTCTAAAGAAGAAAGAAATAAAACATGGCTCCTAGACCAATTGTCGGTGTATTGTGTCCTTCGTGTCATGAACACAATGACAAAACCATCGAAGCCATTCTTTGTGATGTCCCTGATTGTTTTAATGGTGTGCTGGATATGAGTGACGGACATATGGGCTATATTTTCCAACCGGACGATTCAACTGTGAAGATTTTCACAAACAGCTGCCTCAACAACCTTTTTCAACCAAAACAGGGAGTTTTTCTCCTGCGTTGCGGATGAGAGAATGGCTTAAGATAAGACTTGCTCTATGTCAGATCTAACAGGCCCTCAGTGGAACATCCCTGCCTGGGTATTTTAAGATAAGACTTGCTCTATGTCAGATCTAACAGGCCCTCAGTGGAACATCCCTGCCTGTGTACGCATTGGGAGAGGAAGTCTGGGGGCCAGATGATTTGAAAGCCATAAGAATCTCTTCAGTGGCATATAGGCCAGACTCCAAATTTTAGGTTGTGCCGAATTCAATAGTTCAAATGCTACTAAATCTGTTAGTTCATATGTATTTTCCATAGCCTGCACAGAGGTCAACTATTTTGTGCCTGTCTTTAGCTTTAGGTGGGGAGATTATCATAAAGTCCTTGACATGATGAGACAAGTGGAAAATCTTTTCCAACATGGTGAACATTTACGTCGATGGGCCCTTCTGTCCTGAAGACAGAACCTGGGCCTAAAGGCAAGAAGGTCTATCCTGGAAAGAAAACATACGACTGATTGGGGTGTCAGCTTCCCCAGGCCTTTTTCTCTAAGAAAGGAATGACAGAATAGTGACATATAATCATGTACGTATATGTAGTATTGTTCAGTAATAATGTGTAATATGTATGCATTCTGGTACTAAAGACTTAAAAGATTTACAATGAATGAAATATCAGGCTGTCTCTCTGTTTATCCCCCGTGAGGGGTGTGTGTGTGTGTGTGTGTGTGTGTGTGTGTGTGTGTGTGTGTGTGTGTGTGTGTGTGTGTGTGTGTGTGTGTGTGTGTGTGTGTGTGTGTGGAAGGTCGTTGAAACTACGGTCTGAAAACAGGTGGGGCCCTTATACAGTAGGTGGGGCTATATGTACATAACCCATGTCACATCTGCTCCCACTACGCCCTCTGGTGTCCATCCGGTGTCGTCCTAACCTGCAGTTCTCCCCCTGTATACTCTCTCTCTCTCTCTCTAAATATACTCATTCCTGCCACCTCCACTCTGCCAGATCGTAATCTCTGCTCAGTCAGTTGTTATCCTAGCCTTTTGTCAGTTCTCAAGATCCTGTTGCCCTGCTGTGCTTGTTTCCCTGCCTTACACCGTTTTGTCCTCTTGTTGCAGTACTGCCCTGTCTCTGTCTCTGTCTCTTGTACCACATCTCACCACCAAACACCTTGCTCTGTCTCCTGTCTCTTGTACCACATCTCACCACCAAACACCTTGCTCTGTCTCCTGTCTCTTGTACCACATCTCACCACCAAACACCTTGCCCTGTCTCTGTCTCTGTCTCTTGTACCACATCTCACCACCAAACACCTTGCTCTGTCTCTGTCTCTGTCTCTTGTACCACATCTCACCACCAAACACCTTGCTCTGTCTCTGTCTCTGTCTCTTGTACCACATCTCACCACCAAACACCTTGCTCTGTCCCTGTCTCCTGTCTCTTGTACCACATCTCACCACCAAACACCTTGCTCTGTCTCTGTCTCTGTCTCTTGTACCACATCTCACCACCAAACACCTTGCTCTGTCCCTGTCTCCTGTCTCTTGTACCACATCTCACCACCAAACACCTTGCTCTGTCTCTGTCTCTGTCTCTTGTACCACATCTCACCACCAAACACCTTGCTCTGTCTCTGTCTCTGTCTCTTGTACCACATCTCACCACCAAACACCTTGCTCTGTCCCTGTCTCCTGTCTCTTGTACCACATCTCACCACCAAACACCTTGCTCTGTCTCTGTCTCTGTCTCTTGTACCACATCTCACCACCAAACACCTTGCTCTGTCTCTGTCTCTTGTACCACATCTCACCACCAAACACCTTGCTCTGTCCCTGTCTCTGTCTCTTGTACCACATCTCACCACCAAACACCTTGCTCTGTCTCTGTCTCTGTCTCTTGTACCACATCTCACCACCAAACACCTTGCTCTGTCTCTGTCTCTGTCTCTTGTACCACATCTCACCACCAAACACCTTGCTCTGTCCCTGTCTCTGTCTCTTGTACCACATCTCACCACCAAACACCTTGCTCTGTCTCTGTCTCTGTCTCTTGTACCACATCTCACCACCAAACACCTTGCTCTGTCTCTGTCTCTGTCTCTTGTACCACATCTCACCACCAAACACCTTGCTCTGTCTCTGTCTCTGTCTCTTGTACCACATCTCACCACCAAACACCTTGCTCTGTCTCTCTGTCTCCTGTCTCTTGTACCACATCTCACCACCAAACACCTTGCTCTGTCCCTGTCTCTGTCTCTTGTACCACATCTCACCACCAAACACCTTGCTCTGTCTCTGTCTCTGTCTCTTGTACCACATCTCACCACCAAACACCTTGCTCTGTCCCTGTCTCCTGTCTCTTGTACCACATCTCACCACCAAACACCTTGCTCTGTCTCTGTCTCCTGTCTCTTGTACCACATCTCACCACCAAACACCTTACTCTGTCTCTGTCTCTTGTACCACATCTCACCACCAAACACCTTGCTCTGTCCCTGTCTCTGTCTCTTGTACCACATCTCACCACCAAACACCTTGCTCTGTCCCTGTCTCTGTCTCTTGTACCACATCTCACCACTAAACACCTTGCTCTGTCTCTGTCTCTGTCTCTTGTACCACATCTCACCACTAAACACCTTGCTCTGTCTCTGTCTCCTGTCTCTTGTACCACATCTCACCACCAAACACCTTGCTCTGTCTCTGTCTCCTGTCTCTTGTACCACATCTCACCACCAAACACCTTACTCTGTCTCTGTCTCTTGTACCACATCTCACCACCAAACACCTTGCTCTGTCCCTGTCTCTGTCTCTTGTACCACATCTCACCACCAAACACCTTGCTCTGTCCCTGTCTCTGTCTCTTGTACCACATCTCACCACTAAACACCTTGCTCTGTCTCTGTCTCTGTCTCTTGTACCACATCTCACCACCAAACACCTTGCTCTGTCTCTGTCTCTGTCTCTTGTACCACATCTCACCACCAAACACCTTGCTCTGTCCCTGTCTCCTGTCTCTTGTACCACATCTCACCACCAAACACCTTGCTCTGTCTCTGTCTCCTGTCTCTTGTACCACATCTCACCACCAAACACCTTGCTCTGTCTCTGTCTCTGTCTCTTGTACCACATCTCACCACCAAACACCTTGCTCTGTCTCTGTCTCCTGTCTCTTGTACCACATCTCACCACCAAACACCTTGCTCTGTCCCTGTCTCTGTCTCTTGTACCACATCTCACCACCAAACACCTTGCTCTGTCCCTGGCTCTGTCTCTTGTACCACATCTCACCACCAAACACCTTGCTCTGTCCCTGTCTCTGTCTCTTGTACCACATCTCACCACCAAACACCTTGCTCTGTCCCTGTCTCTGTCTCTTGTACCACATCTCACCACCAAACACCTTGCTCTGTCTCTGTCTCTGTCTCTTGTACCACATCTCACCACCAAACACCTTGCTCTGTCCCTGTCTCCTGTCTCTTGTACCACATCTCACCACCAAACACCTTGCTCTGTCTCTGTCTCTGTCTCTTGTACCACATCTCACCACCAAACACCTTGCTCTGTCCCTGTCTCTGTCTCTTGTACCACATCTCACCACCAAACACCTTGCTCTGTCTCTCTGTCTCCTGTCTCTTGTACCACATCTCACCACCAAACACCTTGCTCTGTCTCTGTCTCTGTCTCTTGTACCACATCTCACCACCAAACACCTTGCTCTGTCCCTGTCTCCTGTCTCTTGTACCACATCTCACCACCAAACACCTTGCTCTGTCTCCTGTCTCTTGTACCACATCTCACCACCAAACACCTTGCTCTGTCCCTGTCTCTGTCTCTTGTACCACATCTCACCACCAAACACCTTGCTCTGTCCCTGTCTCTGTCTCTTGTACCACATCTCACCACCAAACACCTTGCTCTGTCCCTGTCTCTGTCTCTTGTACCACATCTCACCACCAAACACCTTGCTCTGTCCCTGTCTCTGTCTCTTGTACCACATCTCACCACCAAACACCTTGATCTGGACTTCACTCACCACTACCACCTTGGATTCCTCTCAGGACCTGTTTACCCTGTTCAACTCAGTCAACTACAACCTCACTCTACACTTCAGGTTTTTCTGCAACTCATCTGAGCTACCCCGGTTCTGCACTCCACATCTCTCTGTGTACAATAAACATTTTGGTTCGTTCATCCCTGCTTCTGCATCTGAGTCCACTCTTGGGTTCCCCTGTGTTTGCTCCGCGTAACACCCTTCTCCTAAAGCCCGACTGGCTGTCACGTTGTTGTGTGAGGGACTCTCCGTCCCAATATTTCACATTTTATTTATTTTCTGCATTTTAATCTCAGAGCTTCTTCAGTCCTTCATTCAGGGGAGGAATAGAATAGCACTCTCTCTCTCTCTGTAGACACATTCCCTGTCACATTTCCCAGCCTCATGGATTTAGCCTCAGATATGAAAGACAGGGAATGGTAACGCTTTACAATAAGGGTACATTAGTTAATGTGTTAACCTGAATCAATAAAACATTTATTTTAATATCTACTAAGTATTTATTAATTGTATGCATAATTACTAAGCCATAAAAATGCATTAATAAATTATTTTAAAAAGCTAATAATTCATGTTAGTTAATAGTTATATAACTTTAATTTCCTGCATCTAAACCATTCAGAAACAAATGGTCTGTTAGGAAGAGAGTTAATCATTATTAACAGCATGATAAGGTTTTATCATGTATCAATTATTTTTAGTGATGCAGGTTCATGTTATTGAGAGATTGTCTTTATTATAGTTTATAAAATCTCACCATTGACTAACTGATGTGCCATGACAACTTGAAAAGCAACTGCAAACGAAGAAAACAAACTATTCAGTAATTTATCTTTTATTTCAAAAGCAAGATTAGCAACATCACACAGTTTCATCACAAGTTTAGCTAATGTCAGTTAACCTGAAAGGTTAGTCTACCTAAACAGTAGCTAGCTAACAGCAGATCATGACTTAGTATAAAAGTCTGCATTGAACTTCAAAGAATGTTTTTTTCGGTAGTTACATGTTTGCTGTTTGCTGTCTCTTGTAAATTCCTTTGTCATTATTTCTAACTGTTAGATATGGCTCGTTAGCTAATCATTAGACAGGTGGAAAGCTTTTTTTGTGATTACATGTTTTATTTGTCATGTTGGTGAGCTGCAGTCAGTGACAGATCTTGGTTTGAGTATTGAAGTGTAGCCTGTTGACCCCTGGAGGAGGAGGGGAAGTAGCCTGTTGACCCCTGGAGGTTGACCCCTGGAGGAGGAGGTGAAGTAGCCTGTTGACCCCTGGAGGTGGAGGTGAAGTAGCCTGTTGATCCCTGGAGGTGGAGGTGAAGTAGCCTGTTGATCCCTGGAGGTGGAGGGGAAGTAGCCTGTTGATCCCTGGAGGTTGACCCCTGGAGGTGGAGGTGAAGTAGCCTGTTGATCCCTGGAGGTGGAGGGGAAGTAGCCTGTTGATCCCTGGAGGTTGACCCCTGGAGGTGGAGGGGAAGTAGCCTGTTGACCCCTGGAGGTGGAGGGGAAGTAGCCTGTTGACCCCTGGAGGTGGAGGTGAAGTAGCCTGTTGACCCCTGGAGGTGGAGGGGAAGTAGCCTGTTGACCCCTGGAGGTGGAGGGGAAGTAGCCTGTTGACCCCTGGAGGTGGAGGTGAAGTAGCCTGTTGACCCCTGGAGGTGGAGGTGAAGTAGCCTGTTGACCCCTGGAGGTGGAGGTGAAGTAGCCTGTTGACCCCTGGAGGTGGAGGTGAAGTAGCTGGGTCATTTCCTAGCCTACATTCTTCTGGAACAGAGAGATACAAACTTCCACTCACAGGGCACGTCGAACCAGAGCTTCTCACTCGCAGCGTTCATCTGCAGACAGTCCTCTCCTTCTCCAGCGTTATTGGGCTCATCGGTGTTCCAGTTAGTGTAGTCAAATCTGGACCCATCTGACCACATCCATAAGCCCTCCTTGACTGCATCAAAACCTCCAAGCCAGGTGTCAGGTAGGTGAACATTGGTGTCCTTTGTCAGTGATTGCATGAACTGGTACTCTAAAAGGTTATGCACGGATGCTAGGTTTCCACCAAGTGCCAAACAGTTTTGCTCCGAATCTGACCATGACTGTGGAATGCTGACAAACTTGAAACAGCGTGATCCATAAGGGTGCCAGTCTGAGGGACATGAACTTTCCTTTGTCCCCACATGCAGTGCTGCTACCTGAGCCTCGACAGGAGGAGTCTGTTCCACCTCAGTCTTCAGTAAGGGTTCTAAACCAAGGAGCTGGGTCAGGTTTGCGTCGCCCAGTGCAATGGCAGCACTCAGAAGCAGAAGGACGGCCAACTTCTCCATGGTAATCTGTTCCTGTCAGAGAAGGAATCACAGGTGGTAGTCTGTAGGTTCTGTTCAGCTTGAGAAAGAGGAATAGAAAGAGGAATAGCATAGTAATGACAGATCCCCCAGTTTCTCCCTGCCTTACACTGTGGAGAGTGACATAGTAATGACAGATCCCCCAGTTTCTCCCTGCTTTACACTGTGGAGAGTGGCATAGTAATGACAGATCCCCCAGTTTCTCCCTGCCTTACACTGTGGAGAGTGGCATAGTAATGACAGATCCCCCAGTTTCTCCCTGCCTTACACTGTGGAGAGTGGCATAGTAATGACAGATCCCCCAGTTTCTCCCTGCCTTACACTGTGGAGAGTGGCATAGTAATGTCAGATCGGTATCTCAATGCATTCTTAGTCTCAATGACTTTACATTTTGTGCAGAACTCCACAATCAACCCAACAGTTCCGGGCACGGTTGACCAGGCACTCCTCCTTCTGCCGCGTCTTGATGTTCTTCTTCAGATTTTCAGTTTGTCCTTCCAATGGCACATGTTCAAAGTGGATGGCCCTTGATAATGCCTCTCACCTGAGCCGCCACTGTCCTTTACAGTCCATTATGTCTTGTCCATTGTTCCTACCAGTACACCAGCAACATGAAAGAAGTTGACAGGATATCTCTCCATGCTCCACGTGGACTCATGTCACACTCCCGAGAGAAAAGACAGCTTCGACTGGTTGCTTTATACTCCCCTTATCACACTGTCGACCTCATCGCAGAGTCACAGGGTCAGGAAGTTAGAGGACTAATCCTTAGGGAGGAATCTCGATCATCCAGCAGATCCCAATCTGGTGAGATGTGTTTAGAAACAAAACAAACATACAAACGCAACAATACACTCCTTCATATATCACTCAATACACTCCTTCATATATCACTCAATACACTCCTATATATCACTCAATACACTCCTATATAACACTCAATACACTCCTATATATCACTCAATACACTCCTATATAACACTCAATACACTCCTATATATCACTCAATACACTCCTATATATCACTCAATACACTTCTATATATCACTCAATACACTCCTATATATCACTCAATACACTCCTATATAACACTCAATACACTCCTATATATCACTCAATACACTCCTATATATCACTCAATACACTTCTATATATCACTCAATACACTCCTATATATCACTCAATACACTTCTATATATCACTCAATACACTTCTATATATCACTCAATACACTTCTATATATCACTCAATACACTCCTATATATCACTCAATACACTCCTATATATCACTCAATACACTCCATCATATATCACTCAATACACTCCTTCATATATCACTCAATACACTTCTATATATCACTCAATACACTCCTATATAACACTCAATACACTCCTATATATCACTCAATACACTCCTATATATCACTCAATACACTTCTATATATCACTCAATACACTCCTATATATCACTCAATACACTCCTATATATCACTCAATACACTTCTATATATCACTCAATACACTCCTATATATCACTCAATACACTTCTATATATCACTCAATACACTCCTTCATATATCACTCAATACACTTCTATATATCACTCAATACACTCCTATATATCACTCAATACACTTCTATATATCACTCAATACACTCCTTCATATATCACTCAATACACTTCTATATATCACTCAATACACTTCTATATATCACTCAATACACTCCTATATATCACTCAATACACTTATATATATCACTCAATACACTTCTATATATCACTCAATACACTTCTATATATCACTCAATACACTTCTATATATCACTCAATACACTCCTATATATCACTCAATACACTTCTATATAACACTCAATACACTCCTTCATATATCACTCAATAAACTCCTATATATCACTCAATACACTTCTATATATCACTCAATACACTCCTTCATATATCACTCAATACACTCCTTCATATATCACTCAATACACTCCAATATATCACTCAATACACTCCTTCATATATCACTCAATACACTCCTTCATATATCACTCAATACACTTCTATATATCACTCAATACACTCCTTCATATATCACTCAATACACTCCTTCATATATCACCCAATACACTTCTATATATCACTCAATACACTCCTATATATCACTCAATACACTTCTATATATCACTCAATAAACTCCTATATATCACTCAATACACTCCTATATATCACTCAATACACTTCTATATATCACTCAATACACTTCTATATATCACTCAATACACTCCTATATATCACTCAATACACTCCTATATATCACTCAATACACTTCTATATATCACTCAATACACTTCTATATATCACTCAATACACTCCTTCATATATCACTCAATACACTCCTATATATCACTCAATACACTCCTATATATCACTCAATACACTTCTATATATCACTCAATACACTTCTATATATCACTCAATACACTCCTATATATCACTCAATACACTTCTATATATCACTCAATACACTTCTATATATCACTCAATACACTTCTATATATCACTCAATACACTTCTATATATCACTCAATACATTTCTATATATCACTCAATACACTTCTATATATCACTCAATACACTCCTATATATCACTCAATACACTCCTATATATCACTCAATACACTTCTATATATCACTCAATACACTTCTATATATCACTCAATACACTTCTATATATCACTCAATACACTTCTATATATCACTCAATACACTTCTATATATCACTCAATACACTTCTATATATCACTCAATACACTTCTATATATCACTCAATACACTTCTATATATCACTCAATACACTCCTTCATATATCACTCAATACACTTCTATATATCACTCAATACACTCCTATATATCACTCAATACACTTCTATATATCACTCAATACACTTCTATATATCACTCAATACACTCCTATATATCACTCAATACACTTCTATATATCACTCAATACACTCCTATATATCACTCAATACACTTCTATATATCACTCAATACACTTCTATATATCACTCAATACACTCCTATATATCACTCAATACACTTCTATATAACACTCGATACACTCCTATATATCACTCAATACACTTCTATGTATCACTCGATACACTCCTATATATCACTCAATACACTTCTTTATATCACTCAATACACTCCTTCATATATCACTCGATACACTCCTATATATCACTCAATACACTTCTTTATATCACTCAATACACTCCTATATATCACTCAATACACTTATATATATTACTCAATACACTCCTTCATATATCACTCAATACACAAGACTCACAACGTGATTAATGTGTAAAAAACACACTGCAAATCAAAGAATAATTACAACCCTTAATAACTCCATAAAGAAAGAACTTGTACTCATAACTTAATTAAAGGAATAGAAAAGTAGACTAGAGACATGTCTATCCTTCTCGTGGTCTGAATCACACATACTGTACTTGCCACTGTTCCAAGTAATGGAAACAGCTTATCTTTTTAAATGACATGACCTTCCTGCTTAAAATTCACTAGTGTTACCTAAACTACAAAACCAAGCAACACTAATCAGAAACTGTCAATAAAACATTTCCGAATCAATTATTCAGACCTCTACTTCAAATGTCCCACTGCGTCCCTTACAGCCTGATATAGCCCAGCGAGCAAGACTCGCTTTCACCCACGGAATTAAACATGGCATTATTAGAGTCTCCATAAACCACTAATAACATGGCATTATTAGAGTCTCCATAAACCACTAATAACATGGCATTATTAGAGTCTCCATAAACCACTAATAACATGACATTATTAGAGTCTATCCATAAACCACTAATAACATGGCATTATTAGAGTCTCCATAAACCACTAATAACATGGCATTATTAGAGTCTATCCATAAACCACTAATAACATGACATTATTAGAGTCTATCCATAAACCACTAATAACATGGCATTATTAGAGTCTATCCATAAACCACTAATAACATGGCATTATTAGAGTCTCCATAAACCACTAATAACATGACATTATTAGAGTCTATCCATAAACCACTAATAACATGGCATTATTAGAGTCTATCCATAAACCACTAATAACATGGCATTATTAGAGTCTATCAACAAAACCACTAATAACATGGCATTATTAGAGTCTATCCATAAACCACTAATAACATGGCATTATTAGAGTCTCCATAAACCACTAATAACATGGCATTATTAGAGTCTATCCATAAACCACTAATAACATGGCATTATTAGAGTCTATCCATAAACCACTAATAACATGGCATTATTAGAGTATATCAACAAAACCACTAATAACATGGCATTATTAGAGTCTATCCATAAACCACTAATAACATGGCATTATTAGAGTCTCCATAAACCACTAATAACATGGCATTATTAGAGTCTATCCATAAACCACTAATAACATGGCATTATTAGAGTCTATCCATAAACCACTAATAACATGGCATTATTAGAGTATATCAACAAAACCACTAATAACATGGCATTATTAGAGTCTATCCATAAACCACTAATAACATGGCATTATTAGAGTCTATCCATAAACCACTAATAACATGACATTATTAGAGTCCATCCATAAACCACTAATAACATGGCATTATTAGAGTCTATCCATAAACCACTAATAAAATGGCATTATTAGAATCCATCCATAAACCACTAATAACATGACATTATTAGAGTCTATCAACAAAACCACTAATAACATGGCATTATTAGAGTCTATCCATAAACCACTAATAACATGGCATTATTAGAGTCTCCATAAACCACTAATAACATGACATTATTAGAGTCCATCCATAAACCACTAATAACATGGCATTATTAGAGTCTATCCATAAACCACTAATAACATGGCATTATTAGAGTCCATCCATAAACCACTCATAACATGCCATTATTAGAGTCTATCCATAAACCACTAATAACATGGCATTATTAAAGTCTATCCATAAACCACTAATAACATGGCATTATTAGATTCTCCATAAACCACTAATAACATGGCATTATTAGAGTCTATCCATAAACCACTAATAACATGGCATTATTAGAGTCTCCATAAACCACTAATAACATGAAATTATCAGAGTCTATCCATAAACCACTAATAACATGGCATTATTAGAGTCTATCCATAAACCACTAATAACATGGCATTATTAGAGTCTCCATAAACCACTAATAACATGGCATTATTAGAGTCTATCCATAAACCACTAATAACATGGCATTTTTAGAGTCTATCCATAAACCACTAATAACATGGCATTATTAGAGTCTATAAACAAAACCACTAATAACATGGCATTATCAGAGTCTCCATAAACCACTAATAACATGGCCTTATTAGAGTCTATCCATAAACTACTAATAACATGGCATTATTAGAGTCTCCATAAACTACTAATAACATGGCATTATTAGAGTCTCCATAAACCACTAATAACATGACATTATTAGAGTCTATCCATAAACCACTAATAACATGACATTATTAGAGTCTCCATAAACCACTAATAACATGGCATTATTAGAGTCTATCCATAAACCACTAATAACATGGCATTATTAGAGTCTATCCATAAACCACTAATAACATGGCATTATTAGAGTCTATCCATAAACCACTAATAACATGGCATTATTAGAGTCTATTAATAAACCACTAATAACATGGCATTATTAGAGTCTCCATAAACCACTAATAACATGGCATTATTAGAGTCTATCCATAAACCACTAATAACATGGCATTATTAGAGTATATCAACAAAACCACTAATAACATGGCATTATTAGAGTCTATCCATAAACCACTAATAACATGGCATTATTAGAGTCTATCCATAAACCACTAATAACATGGCATTATTAGAGTCTCCATAAACCACTAATAACATGGCATTATTAGAGTCCATCCATAAACCACTAATAACATGACATTATTAGAGTCTATCAACAAAACCACTAATAACATGGCATTATTAGAGTCTCCATAAACCACTAATAACATGACATTATTAGAGTCCATCCATAAACCACTAATAACATGGCATTATTAGAGTCTATCCATAAACCACTAATAACATGGCATTATTAGAGTCCATCCATAAACCACTCATAACATGCCATTATTAGAGTCTATCCATAAACCACTAATAACATGGCATTATTAAAGTCTATCCATAAACCACTAATAACATGGCATTATTAGATTCTCCATAAACCACTAATAACATGGCATTATTAGAGTCTATCCATAAACCACTAATAACACGGCATTATTAGAGTCTATCCATAAACCACTAATAACATGACATTATTAGAGTCTCCATAAACCACTAATAACATGACATTATTAGAGTCTATCCATAAACCACTAATAACATGACATTATTAGAGTCCATCCATAAACCACTAATAACATGACATTATTAGAGTCCATCCATAAACCACTAATAACATGACATTATTAGAGTCTCCATAAACCACTAATAACATGGCATTATTAGAGTCCATCCATAAACCACTAATAACATGACATTATTAGAGTCTATCCATAAACCACTAATAACATGGCATTATTAGAGTCTCCATAAACCACTAATAACATGACATTATTAGAGTCTCCATAAACCACTAATAACATGACATTATTAGAGTCCATCCATAAACCACTAATAACATGACATTATTAGAGTCTCCATAAACCACTAATAACATGGCATTATTAGAGTCTATCCATAAACCACTAATAACATGGCATTATTAGAGTCTCCATAAACCACTAATAACATGGCATTATTAGAGTCTATCCATAAACCACTAATAACATGACATTATTAGAGTCTCCATAAACCACTAATAACATGACATTATTAGAGTCTATCCATAAACCACTAATAACATGACATTATTAGAGTCCATCCATAAACCACTAATAACATGACATTATTAGAGTCCATCCATAAACCACTAATAACATGACATTATTAGAGTCTCCATAAACCACTAATAACATGGCATTATTAGAGTCTATCCATAAACCACTAATAACATGGCATTATTAGAGTCTCCATAAACCACTAATAACATGGCATTATTAGAGTCTATCAACAAAACCACTAATAACATGGCATTATTAGAGTCTCCATAAACCACTAATAACATGACATTATTAGAGTCTATCCATAAACCACTAATAACATGGCATTATTAGAGTCTCCATAAACCACTAATAACATGGCATTATTAGAGTCTATCAACAAAACCACTAATAACATGGCATTATTAGAGTCTCCATAAACCACTAATAACATGACATTATTAGAGTCTCCATAAACCACTAATAACATGACATTATCAGAGTCTCCATAAACCACTAATAACATGACATTATCAGAGTCTATCAACAAAACCACTAATAACATGGCATTATTAGAGTCTCCATAAACCACTAATAACATGGCATTATTAGAGTCTATCCATAAACTACTAATAACATGGCATTATTAGAGTCTCCATAAACTACTAATAACATGGCATTATTAGAGTCTCCATAAACCACTAATAACATGACATTATTAGAGTCCATCCATAAACTACTAATAACATGACATTATTAGAGTCTATCCATAAACCACTAATAAAATATTTTCACTGACATCATTAGAAGGCATTGTTTTCATTTCAGTCTACCCAGTGTACTCTGTTTAATACCAACCCCTTTCTGCTTCACACTTTAAATGTCTATTACTATGAGATTAACATGCAAGGTGTCAAATCCACAAAATGCAACAGACAATTCACAAGGGTTAATATACATTTCAAAGGGGATTAAAATAGTTCACAATTCTTGAGCCTCTCTCTGCCCACAACTTCAATTCAGTCAGTAACATAGACCCAATGCCATTGAAATTAACAGTAAATCCCTCAAATATCCCAATTATAATGGGTTGTTGTCTTAACATCTGGTATGTAATAACGACACATTTACCAGAAAATAGCCTTAAAGTTTCATTGCAAAGATTTCACATGCGCAAAGGGGATTTATCAGTCAACGAGTTGAATCGACATTCACTGATTTGGAAACAGATCTGGCAAGGTCAATAAAACGGAGCTGTGAGGGGAACGGCACCTCCGTACCTTCAGGCTCTGATCAGGCCCTACACCCAAACAAGGGCACTGCGTTCATCCACCTCTGGCCTGCTCGCCTCCCTACCACTGAGGAAGTACAGTTCCCGCTCAGCCCAGTCAAAACTGTTCGCTGCTCTGGCACCCCAATGGTGGAACAAACTCCCTCACGACGCCAGGTCAGCGGAGTCAATCACCACCTTCCGGAGACACCTGAAACCCCACCTCTTCAAGGAATACCTAGGATAGGATAAAGTAATCCTTCTGACCCCCCCCCCCCCCCCTTAAAAGATTTAGATGCACTATTGTAAAGTGGCTGTTCCACTGGATGTCATAAGGTGAATGCACCAATTTGTAAGTCGCTCTGGATAAGAGCGTCTGCTAAATGACTTAAATGTAAATGTAAATGTAAATAAAAGGTCAATAAAAGGTCAATAAAAGCAGATCATATTTTCCTTTGCAACAAACATTTCAAATGATGGAGAAGAAATAACACTTTTCAAATGATGGAGAAGGAAGAGGTTCCTAACTAAATACTGTTGTTGTGTTTGTGTCTGAGTGTTTGTGTTTGAGTGTGTGTGTCTGAGTGTGTGTGTCTGAGTGTGTGTGTCTGAGTGTGTGTGTGTGTCTGAGTGTGTGTGTGTGTGTGTGTGTGTGTGTGTGTGTGTGTGTGTGTCTGAGTGTGTGTGTCTGAGTGTGTGTGTGTGTCTGAGTGTGTGTGTGTGAGTGTGTGTGTGTGTGTGTGTGTGTGTGTGTGTGTGTGTGTGTGTGTGTGTGTGTGTGTGTGTGTGTGTGTGTGTGTGTGTGTGTGTGTGTGTGTATAGACGGAGAATGATAAGATAAGAAGGAGAAACAGGGATGATGATGATAATGACTGTCCACCTCCTAACTTCGGTTGTTACAACTGTTGAGAAGAGGGACATTTTGCTAGAAAGTGTCCAAACCCAAGTAAACAGAGGGCAGCAGGGGAAGGTTGGAAAACCAGACCTCCACCAAAAACAAACCTTTACAACCCACATATGGACTGATGCAAGGTAAAGACAGTTGACATCCTTGGACAGCATTTAACCCCCTGTGAGGAGTCGATGGTTTGTCTCTTCGTCAATGGTGAGTCAATAGATTTTCGAGTAGATACTGGCGCTGCAATGTCTGTCATAAATTCACATCCATGTCCAAACCTCCCATGTCAAATGAATCAGTCAGGAATGTGGAGTGGCTATGAAAGAGTTGCTCACGATGCCCCTACAGGTACCTATTAAAATCTTTAACACATGCATAAAACATAAATATATTTTCTGCATGTTGTCCTGTAAATTTGTCAGGATCTTCTCTGTAAATTGGGGATTACATGTGCTTGGTACTATGCATGGGACGTACAGGTTATCTTCTCAACTGCTCGCAGTTGTTGGAAACAGAAAGACAGTTTTGTGTCACAGACTGGCTTACATTGCACTGCGAATTTCTCACCATTGACAAGACATTTATATTATGGACAGACGATGGACCCTAATTTTGATTTATTAATATGTTGTCACGGTTGTCGTAAGAACTGGACCAAGGCGCAGCGTATGTAGAGTTCCACATCTTTATTACTAAGTGAAACTTTAGCAAAACAAAAACAATAAACGAACAACGAAAGGTGACTACGTGGTGCACATGCACAAACACAAAATAATATCCCACAAACACAGGCGGGAAAATGCTACCTAAATATGATCCCCAATTAGAGACAACAATTACCAGCTGCCTCTAATTGGGAATTATACAAATCACCAACATCGAACAATTAACTAGAACCCCACATAGAAAAAATAAACTTGAAAAATCCCCAATTATGCCCTGACCTACTACACCATAGAGAAACAAGGGCTCTCTATGGTCAGGGCGTGACATATGTGTTGTCAACAACAGTGATATGTGAACCGTGAGACTGGTATAAGACATTAGGTCTCCCATATTCTCCAGTAGTAAATGGGCAGTTCTTCAGTATTGGTTCTAACACAAGGTATCAGGTTCCTTTACCAATTAAAAGGCACAAATACCATAACTACTCTCCAGGGCAGTGGGTATCACTACCTTAGAAAATGGTTAAGTTGGCATATATTAGAGCGGTGTGTGAGTACAGCTACACTCTGGCCACGGTCAGGAAGAGGTCAACTACAGCAAAACCACAGAGGCAGTAAAGGAAGAGGTCAACTACAGCAAAACCATAGAGGCACTAAATGAAGAGGTCAACTACAGCAAAACCATAGAGGCACTAAATGAAGAGGTCAACTACAGCAAAACCATAGAGGCACTAAAGGAAGAGGTCAACTACAGCAAAACCATAGAGGCACTAAATGAAGAGGTCAACTACAGCAAAACCATAGAGGCACTAAAGGAAGGTATTCTACCAATTCAGCTTGAATATGAAAAAAATCCAATCATGGATAAAATTGGGCAGCATTTCCCTGCTGACTGGAAATATGCGAGAGTGGATGCAAATTCATTGCTTTAACTACTTATGACAATTTGTCTGGATAAGAGCGTCTGCTAAATGACTTAAATGTAAATGTTAGTTACACTCTCCATATGAATTTTATAGCATATCATTACAGCAGTATGTACCGGTAATATATGTTAGCTAGATACCTAACGTTAGTTGGCTACTAATATATCGAATTTGCCAGTATATTAACTATGATATCCAACATTATTGACTTGATTATTCACATCATTCTTAGCTTAGCTAAATGGTAAAGTCGTTGTGCGTTCTCAATGGACATTGTTAAATGGGGTGCTATGTAAATTTGCTCTTGCTATTTGTTCAGAGCACTCTCGTCTGAATGTACCAGAGTGAATTTACGAATGGTTTTCACCTGTTGATTATGGCCGGTGTCAGTAAACGTCAGGGAAAGAACGTAATAGTCCACAGCTCTTTGGATAACATGGGGAAAGCCTAATCAGCTCATTGGATAACATGGGGAAAGCCTAATCAGCTCATTGGATAACATGGGGAAAGCCTAACCAGCTCTTTGGATAACATGGGAAAGCCTAACCAGCTCCTTGGATAACATGGGGAAAGCCTAACGAGCTCTTTGGATAACATGGGGAAAGCCTAACCAGCTCTTTGGATAACATGGGGAAAGCCTAACCAGCTCTTTGGATAACATGGGGAAAGCCTAATCAGCTCATTGGATAACATGGGGAAAGCCTAATCAGCTCATTGGATAACATGGGGAAAGCCAAACCAGCTCCTTGGATAACATGGGAAAGCCTAACCAGCTCCTTGGATAACATGGGGAAAGCCTAACGAGCTCTTTGGATAACATGGGGAAAGCCTAACCAGCTCTTTGGATAACATGGGGAAAGCCTAACCAGCTCCTTGGATAACATGGGGAAAGCCTAACCAGCTCTTTGGATAACATGGGGAAAGCCTAACCAGCTCCTTGGATAACATGGGGAAAGCCTAACCAGCTCTTTGGATAACATGGGGAAAGCCTAACCAGCTCCTTGGATAACATGGGGAAAGCCTAACCAGCTCTTTGGATAACATGGGGAAAGCCTAACCAGCTCCTTGGATAACATGGGGAAAGCCTAACCAGCTCTTTGGATAACATGGGGAAAGCCTAACCAGCTCTTTGGATAACATGGGGAAAGCCTAACCAGCTCCTTGGATAACATGGGGAAAGCCTAACCAGCTCTTTGGATAACATGGTGAAAGCCTAACCAGCTCCTTGGATAACATGGGGAAAGCCTAACCAGCTCCTTGGATAACATGGGGAAAGCCTAACCAGCTCTTTGGATAACATGGGGAAAGCCTAACCAGCTCTTTGGATAACATGGGGAAAGCCTAACCAGCTCCTTGGATAACATGGGGAAAGCCTAACCAGCTCATTGGATAACATGGGGAAAGCCTAACCAGCTCTTTGGATAACATGGGGAAAGCCTAACCAGCTCCTTGGATAACATGGGAAAGCCTAACCAGCTCTTTGGATAACATGGGGAAAGCCTAACCAGCTCTTTGGATAACATGGTGAAAGCCTAACCAGCTCCTTGGATAACATGGGGAAAGCCTAACCAGCTCCTTGGATAACATGGGGAAAGCCTAACCAGCTCCTTGGATAACATGGGAAAGCCTAACCAGCTCTGCTAGGGTGAGTGAATGGTCAACGTGAGGATGTGTTCTCTTATTTGTGTCTGGAAGTAGAAAGCAAGCTAGCCAACTTTTGCCAATTAGCTTGGGTGCTTGACTGCCTTTGGGAGGTCAGAGAGCTTGGATCAACCCTGTTCCTTGGCCAGAGAGGGCAGTGTGCGCTCTAAAGTCGTAAAATGTCGTAAAATGTCTAACTAGTAATTTGTTATGCTAGCAAGAGGCTGCATAGCAACAGCATCAACTTCCAGTAGACATGTGAAGCTCAACTGTATACTAAATTAACTACAATAATAGTATATAGTATGAAGTATATACTCATTAAGCATGTAGTATATAGTATATTAGTATGGGTATTTGAACACAGCTTGGGTATGTGAGTATATTGATCAATTGTGTAGATATGTTTTGATCAACATGGATTTTGCGGGGGTAGCGGAAAAATACCGAAGTGTAGTTGTGGGGCCGTTGATCATTTGAAAAGTGAGTGTAGGGGCAGTTTTGGCTAAATTTATGACAGGGAATTATGGGGAATTCCCTTACCCTAACCAATGAAACTATAAACACTTATGGGATTTTCTCCGTCTGGTTAATGCATTTAAATAACATAGCACATACGGCATGAAAATTATAATTTTTTCCGCAGTAAGTGTTAGGGAGAATTAACACTGAATGTAGACATAACTTGTAACGACATAAGTGTCACGCCCTGGCCTTAGTATTCTTTGTTTTCTTTATTATTTTAGTTAGGTCACGGTGTGACAGGGGTAATTTATGTGGGTTTTGTAGTGTCTAGGGTGGTTGTAAGGTTTAGGGGGTTTATTTAGAGTAGTTGGGTTTATGTTTAGTATAGTTGTCTAGCTGTGTCTATGTTGTGTGTAGTTGTCTAGGAAAGTCTATGGTTGCCTGAATGGGTTCCCAATTAGAGACAGCTGGTTTCTGTTGTCTCTGATTGGGAGCCATATTTAAGGTAGCCATAGGCTTTAGTTTGTTGTGGGTAATTGTCTATGGTGAACGTTTGTAGCCTGTGTGTGTGTGTGTGTGTGTGTGTGTGTGTGTGTGTGTGTGTGTGTGTGTGTGTGTGTGTGTGTGTGTGTGTGTGTGTGTGTGTGTGTGTGTGTGTGTGTGTGTGTGTGTGTGTGTGTGTGTGCACTACGTTTATAGCTTCACGGTCGTTTATTGTTTTGTTAGTTTGTAAGTGTTTTGTTTCGTTTTTCCTTCTTCACAATAAAAAGAAGATGGCTTATTTTCCACATGCTGCGTTTTGGTCCGTCTCACTCCCACACGATCGTGACAGAATTACCCACCAATGCAGGACCAAGCGGCGTGGAAAGCGGCAACAGGACCCACCTACACAGGATTCTTGGACATGGGAGGAGATACTGGATGGTAAGGGACCTTGGGCACAACCGGGAGAATATCGCCTCCCTCGTGAAGAGCTGGAGGCAGCGAAAGCCGAGAGGAGGCGATATGAGGAGGCAGCACGGAAGCAAGGCTGGAAACCCGTGAGTAATACCCAAAAATTTCTTGGGGAGGGGCTCATGGGGAGTGTGGCGAGTCCAGATGGGAGATCTGCGTCAACTTCCCGTGCTACCCGTGAGGACTCTGAGAGGGAACCTGAGCCAGTCGGGCTGATATTGGAGGTGAACAATGGGGATGATACAGAGACTGTTAAGGATTTATTGGGGAGGTTGGAAGAGAGTGAAATGAGGGAGCTGCTGTGTTGGTGCGTGAGGCACAAGATCCACCCGACAGAGCGTGTGCGGGATGTGATGTTACCTGAGTCAGCTCTCCATGCTCGTCCTGATGTGCGTGCTAACCGTCTGAGAATGACAGTCCCACGAACCAGGCCTCCTGTACGCCTCCCTAGTCCTGCACCTCCTGTATTAGCCCCACGTACTAACTCTTCTGTGACAGTCCCCAGCCCAGTACCACCAGTGCCTCCTCCACGCACTAGCCCTATGGTGCGTGTCTCCAGCCTTTTACCACCAGTGCCTAAACCACGCACCAAGCCTCCTGTGTGTCCCCAGAGTCCTGTGCGTCCTGTTGCTGCTCCCCGCACTAGCCCTGAGATGCGTGTCCCCAGTCCGGTACCACCAGTTCCGGCACCACGCACTAGGCCTAATGTGCACTCCCAGGGTCCAGTATGCCCTGTTCCTTATCCCCGCACTAGCCCTGAGATGCGTGTCCCCAGCCCGGTACCACCAGTTCCGGCACCACGCACTAGGCCTAATGTGCGTCCCCAGGGTCCAGTATGCCCTGTTCCTTATCCCCGCACTAGCCCTGAGATGCGTGTCCCCAGCCCGGTAACACCAGTTCCGGCACCACGCACCAGGCCTACAGTGCGCCTCAGCCGGCCAGAGTCTGCCGTCTGCACAGCGATGCCTGAACTGCCCGTCTACCCAGCGCCATCTGAGCCATCCGTCTACCCAGCGCCATCTGAGCCATCCGTCTACCCAGCGCCATTAGAGCCATCCGTCTACCCAGCGCCATTAGAGCCATCCGTCTGCCCTGAGCCATTAGAGCCGCCCGTCTGTCCCGAGCCGTCAGAGCCGTTCGTCAGTCAGGAGCCGCTAGAGCCATTCGTCAGACAGGATCTGCCAGAGCCGCCAACCAGACAGGATCTGCCAGAGCCGCCAACCAGCCATGAGCAGCCAGATCCGTCAGCCAGCCATGAGCAGCCAGATCCGTCAGCCAGCCATGAGCAGCCAGATCAGTCAGCCAGCCATGAGCAGCCAGATCCGTCAGCCAGCCATGAGCAGCCAGATCCGTCAGCCAGCCATGAGCAGCCAGATCCGTCAGCCAGCCATGAGCAGCCAGATCCGTCAGCCAGCCATGAGCAGCCAGATCCGTCAGCCAGCCATGAGCAGCCAGATCCGTCAGCCAGCCATGAGCAGCCAGATCCGTCAGCCAGCCATGAGCAGCCAGATCCGTCAGCTAGCCATGAGCAGCCAGATCCGTCAGCCAGCCATGAGCCGTCCAGCCAGGATCCGCCAGAGCCGTCATCCAGCCAGGATCCGCCAGAGCCAGCCAGCCAGGATCCGCCAGCCAGCCAGGATCCACCAGAGCCAGCCAGCCAGGATCCGCCATCCAGCCAGGATCCGCCATCCAGCCAGGATCCGTCCCTTATCCTGGTGCTGCCCCTTATCCTGGTGCTGCCCCTTATCCTGGTGCTGCCCCTTATCCTGGTGCTGCCCCTTATCCTGGTGCTGCCCCTTATCCTGGTGCTGCCCCTTATCCTGGTGCTGCCCCTTATCCTGGTGCTGCCCCTTAGTCCGGAGCTGCCCCTTAGTCCGGAGCTGCCCCTTAGTCCGGAGCTGCCCCTTAGTCCGGAGCTGCCCCTTAGTCCGGAGCTGCCCCTTAGTCCGGAGCTTCCCCTTAGTCCGGAACTGCCCCTTAATCCAGTGGGGTTAATGTGGAGGGTGGCCATTTGGAGGAAGCTACGGAGGCGGGTAGTGACTGTGGTGGGGTGGGGACCACGACCAGTGCCGGAGCCGCCACCGTGGAAGGACGCCCACCCAGACCCTCCCCTAGACTATGTGCTGGTGCGCCCGGAGTTCGCACCTTAAGGGGGGGGGTTATGTCACGCCCTGGCCTTAGTATTCTTTGTTTTCTTTATTATTTTAGTTAGGTCACGGTGTGACAGGGGTAATTTATGTGGGTTTTGTAGTGTCTAGGGTGGTTGTAAGGTTTAGGGGGTTTATTTAGAGTAGTTGGGTTTATGTTTAGTATAGTTGTCTAGCTGTGTCTATGTTGTGTGTAGTTGTCTTGGAAAGTCTATGGTTGCCTGAATGGGTTCCCAATTAGAGACAGCTGGTTTCTGTTGTCTCTGATTGGGAGCCATATTTAAGGTAGCCATAGGCTTTAGTTTGTTGTGGGTAATTGTCTATGGTGAACGTTTGTAGCCTGTGTGTGTGCACTACGTTTATAGCTTCACGGTCGTTTATTGTTTTGTTAATTTGTAAGTGTTTTGTTTCGTTTTTCCTTCTTCACAATAAAAAGAAGATGGCTTATTTTCCACATGCTGCGTTTTGGTCCGTCTCACTCCCACACGATCGTGACAATAAGAAACCAAATTAGGGTTTCCATCAAATTAAAAATCATTGCAGAGAAAATATGATGAGAGAGAATACAGGATACGGGATTCGTTCGAACGTGATTGATGACCTATTTTATGTATCACGTGGTTATGCCCTTTTATGGACATCCCGTCCGTATGTTCTCACCCTATGGAGTGAGTGTTTATGTATCACGTGGTTATGCCCTTTTATGGACATCCCGTCCGGATGTTCTCACCCTATGGAGTGAGTGTTTATGTAACCTGATAGTGCAGCTGTTCCTTTGAAGTAAAGCATCTGTTTGAAATAAAACTGTCCTGGTGATTGATGTGTTGTGACCTTGTTGAACTGTGGAATGTGTTCGAACATTTCAAAACATTTGATTTTGTAGTGAACTTATGTCTCTGCTGTTTAGGTATCTTGTATATGAAACAGTAATTTCCGGGGTAGGTATGCCTCAGTATAGGTAAGATCTGTGAACACTACGTGCGCCAATAAACCTCAACAGAGATAAACCACTGAAGACTCTAAAGAAGAAAGAAATAAAACATCTCTCATTGTCGGTGTATTGTGTCCTTCGTGTCATGAACACAATGACAAAACCATCGCAGCCATTCTTTGTGATGTCCCTGATTGTTTTAATGGTGTACTGGATATGAGTGACGGACATATGGGCTATATTTTCCAACCGGACGATTCAACTGTGAAGATTTTCACAAACAGCTGCCTCAACAACCTTTTTCAACCAAAACAGGGAGTTTTTCTCCTGCGTTGCGGATGAGAGAATGGCTTAAGATAAGACTTGCTCTGTGTCAGATCTAACAGGCCCTCAGTGGAACATCCCTGCCTGGGTACGCACTGGGAGAGGAAGTCTGGGGGTCAGATTATTTGAAAGCCATAAGAATCTCTTCAGTGGCATATAGGCCAGACTCCAAATTTTAGGTTGTGCCGAATTCAATAGTTCAAATGCTACTAAATCTGTTAGTTCATATGTATTTTCCATAGCCTGCACAGAGGTCAACTATTTTGTGCCTGTCTTTAGCTTTAGGTGGGGAGATTATCATAAAGTCCTTGACATGATGAGACAAGTGGAAAATCTTTTCCAACATGGTGAACATTTACGTCGATGGGCCCTTCTGTCCTGAAGACAGAACCTGGGCCTAAAGGCAAGAAGGTCTATCCTGGAAAAGAAAACATACGACTGATGGGGGTGTCGGCTTCCCCAGGCCTTTTTCTCTAAGAAAGGAATTAGAGAATAGTGACATATAATCATGTACGTATATGTAGTATTGTTCAGTAATAATGTGTAATATGTATGCATTCTGGTACTAAAGACTTAAAAGATTTACAATGAATGAAATATCAGGCTGTCTCTCTGTTTATCCCCTGTGAGGGGTGTGTGTGTGTGTGTGTGTGTGTGTGTGTGTGTGTGTGTGTGTGTGTGTGTGTGGAAGGTCTTTGAAACTACGGTCTGAAAACAGGTGGGGCCCTTATACAGTAGGTGGGGCAATATGTACATAAGGATACCCATGTCATATCTGCTCCCACTACGCCCTCTGGTGTCCATCCGGTGTCGTCCTAACCTGCAGTTCTCCCCCTGTATGCTCTCTCTCTCTCTCCTCTCTTGGTGTGATTGTGTGGTTGGAGACAGTTGTGCTGGAATCAGAGCAGATCCCTATCAGCTGTGAATCGTCCCATAATCAAGACCTCTATATACACTCATTCCTGGCACCTCCACTCTGCCAGATCGTAATCTCTGCTCAGTCAGTTGTTATCCTAGCCTTTTGTCAGTTCTCAAGATCCTGTTGCCCTGCTGTGCTTGTTTCCCTGCCTTACACCGTTTTGTCCTCTTGTTGCAGTACTGCTCTGTCTCTGTCTCCTGTCTCTTGTACCACATCTCACCACCAAACACCTTGATCTGGACTTCACTCACCACCGCCACCTTGGATTCCTCTCAGGATCTGTTAACCCTGTTCAACTCAGTCAACTACAACCTCACTCTACACTTCAGGTTTTTCTGCAACTCATCTGAGCTACCCCGGTGCTGCACTCCATATCTCTCTGTGTTCAATAAACACTTTGGTTCATTCAGCCCTGCTTCTGCATCTGAGTCCACTCTTGGGTTCCCCTGTGTTTGCTCCGCGTAACACCCTTCTCCTAAAGCCCGACTGGCTGTCACGTTGTTGTGTGAGGGACTCTCCCAATATTTCGCATTTAATTTATTTTCTGCATTTTAATCTCAGAGCTTCTTCAGTCCTTCATTCAGGGGAGGAATAGAATAGCACTCTCTCTCTCTCTGTAGACACATTCCCTGTCACATTTCTCAGCCTCATGGATTTAGCCTCAGATATGAAAGACAGGGAATGGTAACGCTTTACAATAAGGGTACATTAGTTAATGTGTTAACCCTGAATCAATAAAACATTTATTTTAATATCTACTAAGTATTTATTAATTGTATGCATAATTACTAAGCCATAAAAATGCAATAAGAAATTATTTTAAAAAGCTGATAATTCATGTTAGTTAATAGTTATATAACTTTAATTTCCTGCATCTAAACCATTCAGAAACAAATGGTCTGTTAGGAAGAGAGTTAATCATTATTAACAGTATGATAAGGTTTTATCATGTATCAATTATTTTTAGTGATGCAGGTTCATGTTATTGAGAGATTATCTTTATTATAGTTTATAAAATCTCACCATTGACTAACTGATGTGCCATGACAACTTGAAAAGCAACTGCAAACGAAGAAAACAAACTATTCAGAGTCATTTATCTTTCATTTCAAAAGCAGGATTAGCAACATCACACAGTTTCATCACAAGTTTAGCTAATGGTAGTTAACCTGAAAGGTTAGCCTACCTAAACAGTAGCTAGCTAATGTCAGTTAACCTGAAAGGTTAGTCTACCTAAACAGTAGCTAGCTAACAGCAGATCATGACTTAGTATAAAAGTCTGCATTGAACTTCAAATAATTTTTTTCTTCGGTAGTTACATGTTTGCTGTTTGCTGTCTCTTGTAAATTCCTCTGTCATTATTTCTAACTGTTAGATATGGCTCGTTAACTAATCATTAGATAGGTGGCTAGCTTTTTTGTGATTACATGTTTTATTTGTCATGTTGGTGAGCTGCAGTCAGTGACAGATCTTGGTTTGAGTATTGAAGTGTAGACTGTTGACCCCTGGAGGTGGGAGTTGAAGTAGCCTGTTGACCCCTGGAGGTGGAGGTGAAGTAGCCTGTTGACCCCTGGAGGTGGAGGTGAAGTAGCTGGGTCATTTCCTAGCCTACATTCTTCTGGAACAGAGAGATGCAATCTTCCACTCACAGGTCACGTCAAACCAGAGCTTCTCACCCGCAGCGTTCATCTGCAGACAGTTCTCTTTTCCTCCAGTGTTATTGGGCTCATCGGTGTTCCAGTGAGTGTAATCAAATCTGGACCCATCTGACCACATCCATAAGCCCTCCTTGACTGCATCAAAACCTCCAATAAAGGTGTCAGGTAGGTGACCATTGGTGTCCTTTGTCAGTGATTGCATGAACTGGTACTCTAAAAGGTTATGCACGGATGCTAGGTTCCCACCAAGTGCCAAACAGTTTTGCTCCGAATCTGACCATGACTGTGGAATGCTGACAAACTTGAAACAGCGTGATCCATATGGGTGCCAGTCTGAGGGACATGAACTTTCCTTTATCCCCTCCCGCACTGCTGCTACCTGAACCTCGACAGGAGGAGTCTGTTCCACCTCAGTCTTCAGTAAGGGTTCTAAACCAAGGAGCTGGGTCAGGTTTGCGTCGCCCAGTGCAATGGCAGCACTCAGAAGCAGAAGGACGGCCAACTTCTCCATGGTAATCTGTTCCTGTCAGAGAAGGAATCACAGGTGGTAGTCTGTAGGTTCTGTTCAGCTTGAGAAAGAGGAACACTTTTATACATGTAGCTCACAGAGCCACAAGGACGAAGTACAAAACATGTATTTACACTGATTCCAATGTACCAAAAAACATGTTGACACTGATTCCACATCCTATTGGGAAATGTATCCTAATCCTTTTGGCAAATATACACTGAGTGTACAAAACATTAAGGTCCCCTGCTCTTTCCATGACCTAGACTGACCAGGTGAATCCAGGTGAAAGCTATGATCCCTCATTAATGTCACTTGTTAAATCCACTTCAATCAGTGTAGATGAAGGGGAAGAGACTGGTTAAAAAAAGATTTTGGAGTGTTGAGACAATTGAGACATGGATTGTGTATGTGCCATTCAGAGGGTGAAGACAACAGATTTAAGTGCCTTTGAACGGGGTATGATAGTAGGTGCCAGATGCACCTGTTCCTGTCAAGAACTGCAACGCTGCTGGGTTTTTCACGCTCAACAGTTTCTGGTGTGTACAACACATTAAGAACACCTTCCTAATATTGAGTTGCAGCTCCCCCCACCGAATACGAAGAATCAAATCAAATGTATTTATATAGCCCTTCGTACATCAGCTGATATCTCAAAGTGCTGTACAGAAACCCAGTTTAAAACCCCAAACAGCAAGCAATGCAGGTGGAGAAGCATTATAAACATGATAATAAGGTTGTCCAGCCAATAACAAAAACTTTTTAGCAGCAAAAACTAAAATACATAAATTAAGATGTATAAATACAAAATGAATGAAACTGAAAAAAGCATTTAAACCCGGTCGGGCACCTAAGAAGGGTAACAGTCTGTAATGTCCACTGGGTGGTGGGGGGGGCAGGGTAACAGGGTAAAAGTCTGTAATGTCCATTGGGGGGGTGGGGGGGGGGGGGGGGGGCAGGGTAACAGTCTGTAATGTCCATTGGGGGTGGGGGGGGGGGCAGGGTAACAGTCTGTAATGTCCATTGGGGGTGGGGGTGGGGGGGGGGGGGCAGGGTAACAGTCTGTAATGTCCATTGGGGGGTGGGGGCAGGGTAGACAGTCCGTAATGTCCATTGGGGGGGAGGTGGGGGGGGGGCAGGGTAACAGTCTGTAATGTCCATTGAATGGGGGGGGGGGGGGGGGGGGGGGGCAGGGTAACAGTCTGTAATGTCCATTGGGGGGGGGGGGGGGCAGGGTAACAGTCTGTAATGTCCATTGGGGGTGGGGGGGGGGGCAGGGTAACAGTCTGTAATGTCCATTGGGGGTGGGGGTGCAGGGTAACAGTCTGTAATGTCCATTGGATGGGGGGGGGCAGGGTAACAGTCTGTAATGTCCATTGGGGGGGGGGGGGCAGGGTAACAGTCTGTAATGTCCATTGGATGGGGGGGGGGGGCAGGGTAACAGTCTGTAATGTCCATTGGATGGTGGGGGGGGGGACAGGGTATCAGTCTGTAATGTCCACTGGGTGGTGGGGGCAGGGTAACAGGATAACAGTCTGTAATGTCCATTGGGGGGTGTCCAGGGTAAATGTTACTGTGTGGAGGTGGGGTGCAGGGTAAATGTTACTGTGTGGAGGTGGGGTGCAGGGTAAATGTTACTGTGTGGAGGTGAGGTGCAGGGTAAATGTTACTGTGTGGAGGTGAGGTGCAGGGTAAATGTTACTGTGTGGAGGTGGGGTGCAGGGTAAATGTTACTGTGTGGAGGTGAGGTGCAGGGTAAATGTTACTGTGTGGAGGTGAGGTGCAGGGTAAATGTTCCTGTGTGGTGGTGGGGTGCAGGGTAAATGTTACTGTGTGGTGGTGCAGGGTAAATGTTCCTGTGTGGTGGTGGGGTGCAGGGTAAATGTTATGTGTGGAGGTGGGGTGCAGGGTAAATGTTACTGTGGGGTGGTGGGGTGCAGGGTAAATGTTCCTGTGTGGTGGTGGGGTGCAGGGTAAATGTTCCTGTGTGGAGGTGGGGTGCAGGGTAAATGTTACTGTGTGGAGGTGCAGGGTAAATGTTACTGTGTGGAGGTGGGGTGCAGGGTAAATGTTACTGTGTGGAGGTGAGGTGCAGGGTAAATGTTACTGTGTGGTGGTGCAGGGTAAATGTTCCTGTGTGGTGGTGGGGTGCAGGGTAAATGTTACTGTGTGGAGGTGGGGTGCAGGGTAAATGTTCCTGGGGAGGGGGGGGGGGGGGGTCTTGCAGTCACTCTGAGTGTGGATTGCAGTCACTCCAAGTCCTTATCCATAGACTGCTTTCAAGGTAAGGAAACAAATATCTAAATATTTTAAATCGCTGAACTATCACTTTAATGTCATGGTATAAATTTAGACTTATTGTTGTACATTTCAATGTTCTAATTAAAAAAGTCAGATAAAATAAAATGCTTTGGAAGTTTGAAAGACATGCCCCAACCCTCCCTGTGAGTTCCACTGAATCAACGGTCAATAAGGTTATTGAGTATTAAGTTAATAAGTTAGACCAGGAAGTCTGATAAGACAGACTGAGTGGGCGAGAAGCTCACCTTGACTAAAGGTTCTTTGAAAACGCCTGTGTGATGCAACATGGACGCAGTGTTGACCAGTGAGACCAGGTCAATGTGCTGATACACAAACAAGTCAAACAACATTGACATTGAACGCATAGGGTGGCAGGTAGCCTAGCGGTTAAGAGCGGTTCAAATCCCCGAGCCGACTTGGAGAAAAACCTGCCGTTGTGCCCTTAAGCAAGGCACCTAACCCTAATTGCTCCTGTAAATCACTGAATAAGAACGTCTGCTAACTGACTAAAATCATTTAAAAAATAAACATCCAATCCGGTCAGACACTGAGTGGACAAAACATTATGAACACCTCTTTCCATGACAGACTGACCAGGTGAATCCAGGTGAAAGCTTTGACCCCTTATTGGTGTCACGTTCTAAATCCACTTCAATCAGTGTAGATGAAGGAGAAGAGACGGGTTAAAGAAGGATTTTTAAGCCTTGAGACATTTGAGACATGGATTGTGTGTGTGTCATTCAGAGTGTGAATGGGCAAGACAAAATACACTACAAAAATATGTGGACACATGCTCATCGAACATCTCATTCCAAAATCATGGCATTGACATGGAGTTGGTCCCCCCTTTGCTGCTAGATGTTGGAACATTGCTGCTGGGACTTGCTTCCATTCAGCCACAAACGTTAGTGAGGTCGGGCACTGATGTTGGGCGATTAGTCCTGGCTCACAGTCGGTGTTCCAATTCATCCCAAATGTGTTCAATGGGGTTGAGGTGGTTTGAGGTTTGCAGGCCAGTCAAGTTCTTTCACATCGATCTCAACAAACCATTTCTGTATTGACTTTGCTTCATGCACAGGGGCATTATCATGCTGAAACAGGAAAGGGCCTTCCCCAAACTGTTGCCATAAAGCACAGAATCATCTAGAATGCCATTGTATGCTGTAGCATTAAGATTTCCCTTCATTGAAACTCAGGGGCCCGAAACATGAAAAACAGCCCCAGAACATTATTCCTTCTCCACCAAACTTTACATTTGGCACTGTGCATTGGGGCTGGTAGCGTTCTCCTGGCATCTGCCAAACCCAGATTCGGGGTGGGTTTGGCATTCTAGGGGTGGGTTTGGCATTTCCTCTGCCATGGAAACCAATTTCATGAAGCTCCCGACGAACAGTTCTTGTGCTGATGTTGCTTCCAGAGGCCGTTTGGAACTCAGCAGTGAGTGTTGCAACCGAGGACTGACGATTTTTGCGCGTTTCAGCATTCGGTGGTCCCGTTCTCTGAGCTTGTGTGGCCTACCACTTCGCGGCTGAGCCGTTGTTGCTCCTAGACGTTTCCACTTTACAATAACAGCACTTACAGTTGACCAGGGCAACTCTAGCAGGGAAGACATTTGACAAACTGACTTGTCTGAAATGTCCTATGACGGTGCCACATTGAAAATCACTGAGCTCTTCAGTAAGGCCAATCTGTTGGTTCTGTCTTATCACTGATTTAGTCTGAATATAAACCCTGTTGTTTAACACATCTATTAGAACCTTCAACAAGTTGGTTCTGTCTTATCAGCTTAATATTCAATAATAGAACATTACTTGGACCTACTTTATTTTAAACACGGTTCCATGTAATGGAGACAGATGATCGTTATAGATGACATTTCCTCCCATTCAGCTGTTTATACCTCTGCTCCAAATGTCCCATTTTGTCCCTTACAGCCTGTTTGAGTTCAGTGAGTACTACTTCCTGTCACTAGCAGCTTATCTATTTTGTCAGTCTGAAAGCTCAAACCTTCTATTCATTATTTAACCTTGTATTGAAACCCCAGCTTCTTCAATTCACTAAAATATGGCTTGAGCGGGGTGCTGGCGTTGGAACTTAGAGATGAGGCCTGGGTCCAGGATGTCCCTAGCGGAGACCCAGCACCTCTCCTCCAGGCCATAACCCTCCCAGTGTGATAGAAAATGTATGTTTTCACCTTATTTGTTGGATATGTCACAATTATTTACCTAAACAGTGAGATATTTCTGTCCTGCTAATGCTGAGTTTTATGGTGTCCACTCTAGCTTCTTGGTGATAAACCCTACAGCTGGCATTCCAGTGAAAGGATGTGGGGTGGTTTTAACTGTGCTAGAGTAGTAGAACAAAGGTCTCAATGGTTCTTAGACATCCTGGCCTGGGAAAATTAGGCCAGGGTCGGGGGTTAAGGTAACGCCAGGGGCAGATAAAGACAGGATGAGCCCAAAGTGGCTCATGGTGCCCCCCAATCTATATGGGAGGGGTGGAACCAAGCATTCTGGGTATTAGCTATATGAACTGTGCGTTGTCTGTATGATTCTGACTCTCAGACTAACAGTCAGAACAAGACTGGTGGGCTGACGGTCTCATTATTGCAATAATTAATCAATATTAAATATAGATGATTGTTTGAAGAAAAGTCTCTCTCAGTACTGAATTTCCACAACAGTTGTTAGTGTTGTTATTGTCCTGACCGCAGAGAGCTTTTTATGTCTCTATTTTGGTTTGGTCATGGGTGTGATTTGGGTGGGCATTCTATGTTCATATGTTTTGTATGTCTTTGTTTTGGCCGGGTGTGCTTCTCAATCAGAGGCAGCTGTCTATCGTTGTCTCTGATTGGGAACCATACTTAGGTAGCTTATTCCCACATGGTTTTTGTGGGTAGTTAATTTCTGTTTAGTGTTTACACCTTACAGGACTGTTTCGGTTATTCTCTTGTTTATTTTTGTTATAGGGTTCAGTTTCAATAAATCAAGCATGAACACTTACCACGCTGCGCTTTGGTCCGATGATTCCTCTTCTTCAGACGACGAATACCGTTACAGTTATTAACCTGTTTGGCGTGCAAGCCCGACGTCGGTACATTTATGACAACAGCCAGCTCAAAGTGCAGGGCGCGAAATTCAAAATATATATTTTTTAAATATTTAACTTTCACACATTAACTTCTTGAGAATACAGGGGGTGCTATTTTCCCATTAGCATAATTTGCTCAACAGATTAAACTGCCTCTTATTCAATTATTGCTCTTACTACATGCATATAAATAATACCATTGGAAAGAAAACAATCTCTAGTTTCTAAAACCGTTTCAATTTTGTCTCTGAGTGATACAGAAGTCATTTCACAGCACTTTCCATGACCAAGAACATAAAATCAAGATGTGTTATGCTGGCTTCAAAGCTCTGCCTATATATGGTCGTGCCCCCTATGACCCGAAACACACCTCATTCGCCTTCCTCTGGGTGTCAAGAAGACGTCAGAGGAGAAATTCTTTGTTTATCTGGTACTGACGTGAAATAAGACCTATTTCTTTGGCGTGACCGACAACTTCCGGTTTGCTGATTCGCACGAGTTGGAGCTGCGATTGTGTACTGTTTTGCTGGCGTTATGGATGAAAACTATCTCCGTGTCGAATTTTGTTTGATACATGTGACCATATCATCGTAATGTATGTTTTTTCAATATAGTTTAATCAGATTATTTGAATTTTTTTGGGAGTTTTGCGGTGTTCCGTTGTCACAATTTATTTACATTTGAGAGATCTGTGCCACTCGACCGGTACCTGTGCTAAATGGAGTGGGAAAGGAAGATTTCTGAACGGAACCAACGACTCATCTTGACAAAGGACACTTTGATCAACATTCTGATGAAAGATCAGCCATAGTAAGACCCAATTTACGATGTTATATCATATCTGTTGTGCATGTGAACTGACCGTGGGCGCCTAGCCGAATCTGCCTTGTATAGCTATGCTAATTTAGCGCTACATTTTGTTTTCGTTATAAAACATTTAATAAATCTGAAATATTGTTTGGATTCACCAGATGTTGGGCTTTCAATATCTGTACGCTGTGTATTTTTCTGAAATGTTTTAAGATGAGTAATTCGTTATATGACGTTGGTCTCTGTAATTGTTCTGGCTGGGTCAGCACTATTTCAGATTGCAGCTGCAATGTAGAACTGTGATTTATACCTGAAAAATGCACATTTTTCCCCAAAAAAACTATGCTATACCATAAATATGTTATCAGACTGTCATATTATGAAGTTGTTTCTTGGTTAGTGGCTATATATATTTTTATCTAGTCGAATTAGTGATAGCTACTGACGCAGGAAAAAGCTGTTGGGAGTAAAAAAATCGTGTCCTTTGCTAACGTGGTTAGCTAATAGATTTACATATTGTGTCTTCCCTGTAAAACATTTTAAAAATCTGAAATGGTGGCTTTATTCACAAGATCTGTATCTTTCATTAGGTGGCTTGGACTTGTGATTTAATGATATTTAGATGCTACTATTTAATTGTGACGCTATGCTAGCGATGCTAATCAGTGTGGGGGGGGTGGGGGGTGATCCCGGATCCGGGGTTGAGGCTCGTTAGAGGTTAACAAGTCCAATACAGCATATGAAAGGTACAGATCTTGTGAATCCAGCCAACGTGTCCGATTTTTAAAATGTTTTACAGGAAAGACAAAATATGTAAATCTATTAGCTAACCACGTTAGCAAAAGACAACACTTTTTTTACTATAACAGTTTATTACTCCATCAGTAGCTATCACAAATTCGACCAAATAAAGATATAAATAGCCACTAACCAAGAAACAACTTCATCAGATGACAGTCTGATAACATATTTATTGTATAGCATATGTTTTGTTCGAAAAATTTGCATATTTCAGGTATAAATCATAGTTTACATTTCAGCTACAATCAGAAATTGCACCGAAAGCAGCCATAATATTTACAGACACCAACGTCAAATACCTAATTACTCATCATAAAACATTTCTGAAAAATACATAGTGTACAGCAATTGAAAGATAGGCATCTTGTGATTCCAGACAATATTTCCGATTTATTAAATGTTTTACAGCGAAAACAAAATGTAGCGTTATATTAGCGTAGCCACAATAGCCAGAAACACTTGGGCGCCGACGACCAGTTCACATGCGCGACAGATATTAGAAATAGCATCATAAAATGTTTCTTACTTTTGGTGATCTTCCGTCAGAATGTTGGACAAGGTGTCCTTTGTCCAGAACAGTCGTTGTTGGGATCTGGAACGGCAAATTTCCCTCTTCATTTAGCATGGGCACTTGCCGAGTGGTACGGATCACTCCAACGTCAACAAAGTCAGAGAACGGAACACGGCAAAACTCCCGAAAAAATTTCAATAATCTGATTAAACTATATTGAAAAAACATACTTTACGATGATATGGTCACATGTATCAAATAAAATCTAAACCGGAGATGTTAGTCGTCCATAACGACAGCTAAACAGAAGGCAAATCCATGTCCCCTTTCGCGCGCTCCAGAAACAGGAAATGGACGGTCACGTCATACAAAGAGCTTTAATTCCACCTCAGACCAAGATGAACACAAAATTTCTTCTCTCACAGCCTCTTGACAACCAGGGGAAGGTCTATGAAGTGTACGCAGACTCTTACGTTTTATGCCCATGTATAGGCATGAAGTTGAACAGAGCATCGATTTCTGACATTCCACTTCCTGGTCAGGAGATGTGCTGCAGAATGAGTTCTGTTTCACTCAGAGAAATAATTCAAACGGTTTTAGAAACTACAGAGTGTTTTCTATCCAATAGTAATAATAATATGCATATTGTACGAGCAAGAATTGAGTACGAGGCCGTTTGAAATGGGCATCTTTTATCAGGCTACTCAATACTGCCCCTTGCAGCCATAAGAAGTTAAATGGTGCATTGTATCAGTCATTCTACTACTGTATAGCCTGGTTGTAGTTATTAAATGGTGCTTTGT
This sequence comes from Salvelinus namaycush, assembly GCF_016432855.1. Taxonomy (NCBI): domain Eukaryota; kingdom Metazoa; phylum Chordata; class Actinopteri; order Salmoniformes; family Salmonidae; genus Salvelinus; species Salvelinus namaycush. Next base: position 235,799 of record NW_024059097.1, on the reverse strand, counting down.
ATCAGTCATTCTACTACTGTATAGCCTGGTTGTTGATATTAAATGGTGCTTTGTATCAGTCATTCTACTACTGTATAGCCTGGTGGTTGATATTAAATGGTGCTGTGTATCAGTCATTCTTCTACTGTGTAGCCTGGTTGTTAGTGTTGATATTAAATGGTGCTTTGTATCAGTCATTCTACTACTGTATAGCCTGGTTGTTGTTATTAAATGGTGCTTTGTATCAGTCATTCTTCTACTGTATAATCTGGTTGTTAATGTTGTAAAATTATTTTAACAACGCTAGTCACTTGGGTCTTGTACGTGTGCTCTTTCTTTTCAAAGGCAATTTTCATATTTTTTGTCTAAATTCTTATCAATAAAAACTTTGAAAGAATATTTCATTAAACAGCTGTAATACTGATCTTAACCACAGAGTGGGGCTGTAATACAGAGGAACTGTTGGGAGACAGTTGTTGTATCCCAAACTGTGTGTTCCTGTGTGACATTCCTACACATTTGTGTGTATGTGTTACTCTCTAGACTTGACATTGTTTACAATAGTTACATATGTGTATATAAAGAGGTACAGAACACATATCTATCTGAACCAACCACACATGGGTCTATAATGAGATACAGAACACATATCTATCTGAACCAACCACACATGGGTCTATAATGAGGTACAGAATACATATCTATCTGAACCAACCACACATGGATCTATAATGAGATACAGAATACATATATATCTGAACCAACCACACATGGGTCTATAATGAGGTACAGAATACATATCTATCTGAACCAACCACACATGGATCTATAATGAGATACAGAATACATATCTATCTGAACCAACCACACATGGGTCTATAATGAGATACAGAACACATATCTATCTGAACCAACCACACATGGGTCTATAATGAGGTACAGAATACATATCTATCTGAACCAACCACACATGGGTCTATAATGAGGTACAGAACACATATCTATCTGAACCAACCACACATGGGTCTATAATGAGGTACAGAATACATATCTATCTGAACCAACCACACATGGGTCTATAATGAGGTACAGAACACATATCTATCTGAACCAAAAACACATGGGTCTATAATGAGATACAGAATACATATCTATCTGAACCAACCACACATGGGTCTATAATGAGGTACAGAATACATATCTATCTGAACTAACCACACATGGGTCTATAATGAGGTACAGAACACATATCTATCTGAACCAACCACACATGGGTCTATAATGAGGTACAGAATACATATCTATCTGAACTAACCACACATGGATCTATAATGAGATACAGAACACATATCTATCTGAACCAACCACACATGGGTCTATAATGAGGTACAGAACACATATCTATCTGAACCAACCACATATGGGTCTATAATGAGATACAGAATACATATCTATCTGAACCAACCACACATGGGTCTATAATGAGGTACAGAATACATATCTATCTGAACCAACCACACATGGGTCTATAATGAGATACAGAATACATATCTATCTGAACCAACCACACATGGGTCTATAATGAGATACAGAATACATATCTATCTGAACCAACGACAGATGGGTCTATAATGAGATACAGAATACATATCTATCTGAACCAACGACAGATGGGTCTATAATGAGATACAGAATACATATCTATCTGAACCAACGACAGATGGGTCTATAATGAGATACAGAATACATATCTATCTGAACCAACCACACATGGGTCTATAATGAGGTACAGAACACATATCTATCTGAACCAACCACACATGGGTCTATAATGAGATACAGAATACATATCTATCTGAACCAACCACACATGGGTCTATAATGAGATACAGAACACATATATATCTGAACCAACCACACATGGGTCTATAATGAGATACAGAATACATATCTATCTGAACAAACCACACATGGGTCTATAATGAGGTACAGAATACATATCTATCTGAACCAACCACACATGGGTCTATAATGAGATACAGAATACATATCTATCTGAACCAACGACAGATGGGTCTATAATGAGGTACAGAATACATATCTATCTGAACCAACCATAGAACCACTGAAAGCTCCTGTTAGGGTTGGGGTTGGGTTAGAGTTAGGGTTAGGGTTGGGTTAGGATTAATGATAGAGTTGGGTTAGGGTTAGGGTTGGTGTTGGATTAGGGTTGGGTTGGTGTTAGGGTTAGGGTTAGTGTTGGGTTAGGGTTAGAGTTGGGGTTGGGTTAGGGTTAGGGTTGGGTTAGGGTTGGGGTTGTGTTAGGGTTGGGTTAGGGTTAGGGTTGGGGTTGGGTTAGGGTTGGGTTAGGGTTAGGGTTGGGTTAGGGTTTGGGTTGGGTTGGTGTTAGGGTTGGGTTAGGGTTAAGGATAGAGTTGGGTTAGGGTTAGGGTTAGAGTTGGGTTGGTGTTAGGTTTACGGTTAGGGTTTGGTTAAGGTTAGAGTTGGGGTTGGGTTAGGGTTAGGGTTGGGTTAGAGTTAGGGTTAAGGTTGAGTTAGGGTTGGGTTAGGGTTGGTTTGGTGTTGAGGTTAGGGTTGGGTTAGGGTTAGAGTTGGGGTTGGGCTATGGTTGGGTTAGGTTTAGGGTTGGGATAGGGTTAAGGATAGAGTTGGGTTTGGGTTAGGGTTGGGTTGGGTTAGGGTTAAGGATAGAGTTGGGTTAGGGTTAGGTTAGTGATGGGTTGGGTTAGGATTGGGTTAGGGTTGGTTTAGGGTTAGGTTAGTGTTGGGTTGAGTTGGAATAGGGTTGGTTTAGGGTTAGGGTTAGGTTGGTTTAGGGTTAGGGTTAGGTTAGTGTTGGGTTGGGTTGAAGCCAGCATGTGGATTGACTTGAGAATAAGGTTTGAGGATATATAGTTAATTCTCTGACTGTATTGACCCAATTGAACCCCATTTCTAGTCCTGTAAACAGAAACAGAACAACATACATGGAAATGAGTTTAACACGTTTTAATGTATTTTTAGTTTTAATCATGTTTGGGTTAGGTTTAGTTTTAGTTTTAATCATGTTTGGGTTAGGTTTAGTTTTAATCATGTTAATTTGTATCTCTCTCTGTATGGCAGATTCTCAGTAGGTTTCCATGGTCCATTAACCTAACAGCCTGGCAGGCCTACACAGAGAGAGAGAGAGAGAGAGAGAGAGAGAGAGAGAGAGAGAGAGAGAGAGAGAGAGAGAGAGAGAGAGAGAGAGAGAGAGAGGGGAGAGAGTGCGAGAGAGCGTGAGAGAGAGAGCGAGAGAGCGTGAGAGAGAGAGAGCGAGAGAGCGTGAGAGAGAGAGCGAGAGAGCGTGAGAGAGAGAGCAGGAGAGAGAGAGCGAGAGAGAGAGAGTGAGAGAGAGAGAGTGAGAGAGCGAGAGAGAGAGAGAGAGAGAGAGGGGGGGGGGAGAGAGAGCGAGAGAGATGGATTCTTTAACCAGTTTGGCTCATTGGACAGGTCAGAGTCTATGTTTGTGAGAGATAGGGGAGTGTGGAGAGAGGAGCGAAGAGAGAGAGGGAGATACTACAGACATTATCACGACCTACCACTAGAGGAAGACAAATAAACAGTTTTGTTAGTTTGTCATTCTTACATTCATGGTCACAAAACAATCCCATAATTGTGGCAGAGAGAGAGAGAGAGAGAGAGAAGACTCAGTCATCCTTTGTATGTCTCTATTAGGTTTGGTCAGGGTGTGATGTGGGGTGGGCATTCTATGTTTTGTTTTCTGTGTTTCCTTATTTCTATGTTTTGGCCAGTTGTGGTTCTCAATCAAGGACAGCTGTCTATCGTTGTCTCTGATTGGGAACAATACTTAGGTAGCCCTTTTCCCTCCTTTCAGTGTGGGAACTTAACTTTGTTAGTGGCTCTTTGCCCTGTAAGCTTCACGGTTGGCGATATTTGTACGACAAATGTACGCTCACCACGCTGCACCTTAGTCCTCTTCCAGCATCGGCCGTGCATGTAGGGAATAGGGTGTTATAGAGCTCTGGTCTAAAGTAGTGTACCACAGTATGTAAGGAATAGGGTGTTATAGAGCTCTGGTCTAAAGTAGTGTACTACAGTATGTAGGGAATAGGGTGTTATAGAGCTCTGGTCAAAGGTGGTGTACTACAGTATGTAGGGAATAGGGTGTTATAGAGCTCTGGTCTAAAGTAGTGTACTACAGTATGTAAGGAATATGGTGTTATAGAGCTCTGGTCAAAAGTAGTGCACTATGTAGGGAATAGGGTGTTATAGAGCTCTGGTCAAAAGTAGTGTACTACAGTATGTAGGGAATAGGGTGTTATAGAGCTCTGGTCTAAAGTAGTGCTCTATGTAGGGAATAGGGTGTTATAGAGCTCTGGTCTAAAGTAGTGTACTACAGCATGTAGGGAATAGGGTGTTATAGAGCTCTGGTCAAAAGTAGTGCTCTATGTAGGGAATAGGGTGTTATAGAGCTCTGGTCTAAAGTAGTGTACTACAGTATGTAGGGAATAGGGTGTTATAGAGCTCTGGTCAAAAGTAGTGTACTACAGTATGTAGGGAATAGGGTGTTATAGAGCTCTGGTCTAAAGTAGTGTACTACAGCATGTAGGGAATAGGGTGTTATAGAGCTCTGGTCTAAAGTAGTGTACTACAGTATGTAGGGAATAGGGTGTTATAGAGCTCTGGTCTAAAGTAGTGTACTACAGTATGTAGGGAATAGGGTGTTATAGAGCTCTGGTCTAAAGTAGTGTACTACAGTATGTAGGGAATAGGGTGTTATAGAGCTCTGGTCTAAAGTAGTGCACTATGTAGGGAATAGGGTGTTATAGAGCTCTGGTCTAAAGTAGTGTACTACAGTATGTAGGGAATAGGGTGTTATAGAGCTCTGGTCAAAAGTAGTGCACTATGTAGGGAATAGGTTGTTATAGAGCTCTGGTCTAAAGTAGTGTACTACAGTATGTAGGGAATAGGGTGTTATAAAGCTCTGGTCTAAAGTAGTGCACTATGTAGGGAATATGGTGTTATAGAGCTCTGGTCAAAAGTAGTGTACTACAGTATGTAGGGAATAGGGTGTTATAGAGCTCTGGTCTAAAGTAGTGTACTATGTAGGGAATAGGGTGTTATAGAGCTCTGGTCTAAAGTAGTGTACTACAGTATGTAGGGAATAGGGTGTTATAGAGCTCTGGTCAAAAGTAGTGCACTATGTAGGGAATAGGGTGTTATAGAGCTCTGGTCTAAAGTAGTGCACTATGTAGGGAATAGGGTGTTATAGAGCTCTGGTCAAAAGTAGTGTACTACAGTATGTAGGGAATAGGGTGTTATAGAGCTCTGGAATAAAGTAGTGTACCACAGTATGGAGGGAATAGGGTGTTATAGAGCTCTGGTCTAAAGTAGTGTACTACAGTATGTAGGGAATAGGGTGTTATAGAGCTCTGGTCTAAAGTAGTGTACTACAGTATGTAAGGAATAGGGAGTTATAGAGCTCTGGTCTAAAGTAGTGTACTACAGCATGTAGGGAATAGGGTGTTATAGAGCTCTGGTCTAAAGTAGTGCACTATGTAGGGAATAGGGTGTTATAGAGCTCTGGTCTAAAGTAGTGTACTACAGTATGTAGGGAATAGGGTGTTATAGAGCTCTGGTCAAAAGTAGTGCACTATGTAGGGAATAGGGTGTTATAGAGCTCTGGTCTAAAGTAGTGTACTACAGCATGTAGGGAATAGGGTGTTATAAAGCTCTGGTCTAAAGTAGTGCACTATGTAGGGAATATGGTGTTATAGAGCTCTGGTCAAAAGTAGTGTACTACAGTATGTAGGGAATAGGGTGTTATAGAGCTCTGGTCTAAAGTAGTGTACTATGTAGGGAATAGGGTGTTATAGAGCTCTGGTCTAAAGTAGTGTACTACAGTATGTAGGGAATAGGGTGTTATAGAGCTCTGGTCAAAAGTAGTGCACTATGTAGGGAATAGGGTGTTATAGAGCTCTGGTCTAAAGTAGTGCACTATGTAGGGAATAGGGTGTTATAGAGCTCTGGTCAAAAGTAGTGTACTACAGTATGTAGGGAATAGGGTGTTATAGAGCTCTGGTATAAAGTAGTGTACCACAGTATGGAGGGAATAGGGTGTTATAGAGCTCTGGTCTAAAGTAGTGTACTACAGTATGTAGGGAATAGGGTGTTATAGAGCTCTGGTCTAAAGTAGTGTACTACAGTATGTAAGGAATAGGGTGTTATAGAGCTCTGGTCTAAAGTAGTGTACTACAGTATGTAGGGAATAGGGTGTTATAGAGCTCTGGTCTAAAGTAGTGTACTACAGTATGTAAGGAATAGGGAGTTATAGAGCTCTGGTCTAAAGTAGTGTACTACAGCATGTAGGGAATAGGGTGTTATAGAGCTCTGGTCTAAAGTAGTGCACTATGTAGGGAATAGGGTGTTACAGAGCTCTGGTCTAAAGTAGTGTACTACAGTATGTAGGGAATAGGGTGTTATAGAGCTCTGGTCAAAAGTAGTGTACTACGGTATGTAGGGAATAGGGTGTTATAGAGCTCTGGAATAAAGTAGTGTACCACAGTATGGAGGGAATAGGGTGTTATAGAGCTCTGGTCTAAAGTAGTGTACTACAGTATGTAGGGAATAGGGTGTTATAGAGCTCTGGTCTAAAGTAGTGTACTACAGTATGTAAGGAATAGGGAGTTATAGAGCTCTGGTCTAAAGTAGTGTACTACAGCATGTAGGGAATAGGGTGTTATAGAGCTCTGGTCTAAAGTAGTGCACTATGTAGGGAATAGGGTGTTATAGAGCTCTGGTCTAAAGTAGTGTACTACAGTATGTAGGGAATAGGGTGTTATAGAGCTCTGGTCAAAAGTAGTGCACTATGTAGGGAATAGGGTGTTATAGAGCTCTGGTCTAAAGTAGTGTACTACAGTATGTAGGGAATAGGGTGTTATAAAGCTCTGGTCTAAAGTAGTGCACTATGTAGGGAATATGGTGTTATAGAGCTCTGGTCAAAAGTAGTGTACTACAGTATGTAGGGAATAGGGTGTTATAGAGCTCTGGTCTAAAGTAGTGTACTATGTAGGGAATAGGGTGTTATAGAGCTCTGGTCTAAAGTAGTGTACTACAGTATGTAGGGAATAGGGTGTTATAGAGCTCTGGTCAAAAGTAGTGCACTATGTAGGGAATAGGGTGTTATAGAGCTCTGGTCTAAAGTAGTGCACTATGTAGGGAATAGGGTGTTATAGAGCTCTGGTCAAAAGTAGTGTACTACAGTATGTAGGGAATAGGGTGGTATAGAGCTCTGGTATAAAGTAGTGTACCACAGTATGGAGGGAATAGGGTGTTATAGAGCTCTGGTCTAAAGTAGTGTACTACAGTATGTAGGGAATAGGGTGTTATAGAGCTCTGGTCTAAAGTAGTGTACTACAGTATGTAAGGAATAGGGAGTTATAGAGCTCTGGTCTAAAGTAGTGTACTACAGCATGTAGGGAATAGGGTGTTATAGAGCTCTGGTCTAAAGTAGTGTACTATGTAAGGAATAGGGTGTTATAGAGCTCTGGTCTAAAGTAGTGTACTACAGTATGTAGGGAATAGGGTGTTATAGAGCTCTGGTCTAAAGTAGTGTAATACAGTATGTAGGGAATAGGGTGTTATAGAGCTCTGGTCTAAAGTAGTGCACTATGTAGGGAATAGGGTGTTATAGAGCTCTGGTCAAAAGTAGTGTACTACAGTATGTAGGGAATAGGGTGTTATAGAGCTCTGGTCTAAAGTAGTGTAATACAGTATTATGGGAATAGGGTGTTATAGAGCTCTGGTCTAAAGTAGTGTACTATGTAGGGAATAGGGTGTTATAGAGCTCTGGTCTAAAGTAGTGTACTACAGTATGTAGGGAATAGGGTGTTATAGAGCTCTGGTCAAAAGTAGTGTACTACAGTATGTAGGGAATAGGGTGTTATAGAGCTCTGGTCTAAAGTAGTGTACTACAGCATGTAGGGAATAGGGTGTTATAGAGCTCTGGTCTAAAGTAGTGCACTACAGTATGTAGGGAATAGGGTGTTATAGAGTTCTGGTCAAAAGTAGTGTACTACAGTATGTAGGGAATAGGGTGTTATAGAGCTCTGGTCTAAAGTAGTGTACTACAGTATGTAGGGAATAGGGTGTTATAGAGCTCTGGTCTAAAGTAGTGTACTATGTAGGGAATAGGGTGTTATAGAGTTCTGGTCAAAAGTAGTGTACTACAGTATGTAGGGAATAGGGTGTTATAGAGCTCTGGTCTAAAGTAGTGTACTACAGTATGTAGGGAATATGGTGTTATAGAGCTCTGGTCAAAGGTAGTGTACTACAGTATGTTGGGAATAGGGTGTTATAGAGCTCTGGTCAAAAGTAGTGCACTACAGTATGTAGGGAATAGGGTGTTATAGAGCTCTGGTCTAAAGTAGCGTACTACAGCATGTAGGGAATAGGGTGTTATAGAGCTCTGGTCTAAAGTAGTGCACTATGTAGGGAATAGGGTGTTATAGAGCTCTGGTCTAAAGTAGTGTACTACAGTATGTAGGGAATAGGGTGTTATAAAGCTCTGGTCTAAAGTAGTGCACTATGTAGGGAATATGGTGTTATAGAGCTCTGGTCAAAAGTAGTGTACTACAGTATGTAGGGAATAGGGTGTTATAGAGCTCTGGTCTAAAGTAGTGTACTATGTAGGGAATAGGGTGTTATAGAGCTCTGGTCTAAAGTAGTGTACTACAGTATGTAGGGAATAGGGTGTTATAGAGCTCTGGTCAAAAGTAGTGCACTATGTAGGGAATAGGGTGTTATAGAGCTCTGGTCTAAAGTAGTGCACTATGTAGGGAATATGGTGTTATAGAGCTCTGGTCAAAAGTAGTGTACACAGTATGTAGGGAATAGGGTGTTATAGAGCTCTGGTATAAAGTAGTGTACCACAGTATGGAGGGAATAGGGTGTTATAGAGCTCTGGTCTAAAGTAGTGTACTACAGTATGTAGGGAATAGGGTGTTATAGAGCTCTGGTCTAAAGTAGTGTACTACAGTATGTAAGGAATAGGGAGTTATAGAGCTCTGGTCTAAAGTAGTGTACTACAGCATGTAGGGAATAGGGTGTTATAGAGCTCTGGTCTAAAGTAGTGTACTATGTAAGGAATAGGGTGTTATAGAGCTCTGGTCTAAAGTAGTGTACTACAGTATGTAGGGAATAGGGTGTTATAGAGCTCTGGTCTAAAGTAGTGTAATACAGTATGTAGGGAATAGGGTGTTATAGAGCTCTGGTCTAAAGTAGTGTACTACAGTATGTAGGGAATAGGGTGTTATAGAGCTCTGGTCTAAAGTAGTGTACTATGTAAGGTATAGGGTGTTATAGAGCTCTGGTCTAAAGTAGTGTACTACAGTATGTAGGGAATAGGGTGTTATAGAGCTCTGGTCTAAAGTAGTGTAATACAGTATTATGGGAATAGGGTGTTATAGAGCTCTGGTCTAAAGTAGTGTACTATGTAGGGAATAGGGTGTTATAGAGCTCTGGTCAAAAGTAGTGTACTACAGTATGTAGGGAATAGGGTGTTATAGAGCTCTGGTCAAAAGTAGTGTACTACAGTATGTAGGGAATAGGGTGTTATAGAGCTCTGGTCTAAAGTAGTGTACTACAGTATGTAGGGAATAGGGTGTTATAGAGCTCTGGTCTAAAGTAGTGTACTATGTAGGGAATAGGGTGTTATAGAGTTCTGGTCAAAAGTAGTGTACTACAGTATGTAGGGAATAGGGTGTTATAGAGCTCTGGTCTAAAGTAGTGTACTATGTAAGGAATAGGGTGTTATAGAGCTCTGGTCTAAAGTAGTGTACTACAGTATGTAGGGAATATGGTGTTATAGAGCTCTGGTCAAAGGTAGTGTACTACAGTATGTAGGGAATAGGGTGTTATAGAGCTCTGGTCAAAAGTAGTGCACTACAGTATGTAGGGAATAGGGTGTTATAGAGCTCTGGTCTAAAGTAGCGTACTACAGCATGTAGGGAATAGGGTGTTATAGACGCTCTGGTCTAAAGTAGTGTACTACAGTATGTAGGGAATAGGGTGTTATAGAGCTCTGGTCTAAAGTAGTGTACTATGTAGGGAATAGGGTGTTATAGAGCTCTGGTCTAAAGTAGTGCACTATGTAGGGAATATGGTGTTATAGAGCTCTGGTCAAAAGTAGTGTACTACAGTATGTAGGGAATAGGGTGTTATAGAGCTCTGGTCTAAAGTAGTGTACTACAGTATGTAGGGAATAGGGTGTTATAGAGCTCTGGTCTAAAGTAGTGTACTACAGTATGTAGGGAATAGGGTGTTATAGAGCTCTGGTCTAAAGTAGTGTACTACAGTATGTAGGGAATAGGGTGTTATAGAGCTCTGGTCTAAAGTAGTGTAATACAGTATGTAGGGAATAGGGTGTTATAGAGCTCTGGTCTAAAGTAGTGTACTACAGTATGTAGGGAATAGGGTGTTATAGAGCTCTGGTCTAAAGTAGTGTACTATGTAGGGAATAGGGTGTTATAGAGCTCTAGTCTAAAGTAGTGTACTACAGTATGTAGGGATTATGGTGTTATAGAGCTCTGGTCTAAAGTAGTGTACTATGTAGGGAATAGGGTGTTATAGAGCTCTGGTCTAAAGTAGTGCACTATGTAGGGAATATGGTGTTATAGAGCTCTGGTCAAAAGTAGTGTACTGTGTAGGGAATAGGGTGTTATAGAGCTCTGGTCTAAAGTAGTGTACTATGTAGGGAATAGGGTGTTATAGAGCTCTGGTCAAAAGTAGTGCACTATGTAGGGAATATGGTGTTATAGAGCTCTGGTCAAAAGTAGTGTACTATGTAGGGAATAGGGTGTTATAGAGCTCTGGTCTAAAGTAGTGTACTACAGTATGTAGGGATTATGGTGTTATAGAGCTCTGGTCTAAAGTAGTGTACTATGTAGGGAATAGGGTGTTATAGAGCTCTGGTCTAAAGTAGTGTACTACAGTATGTAGGGAATAGGGTGTTATAGAGCTCTGGTCTAAAGTAGTGCACTACAGTATGTAGGGAATAGGGTGTTATAGAGCTCTGGTCTAAAGTAGTGCACTACCGTATGTAGGGAATAGGGTGTTATAGAGTTCTGGTCAAAAGTAGTGTACTACAGTATGTAGGGAATAGGGTGTTATAGAGTTCTGGTCAAAAGTAGTGTACTACAGTATGTAGGGAATAGGGTGTTATAGAGTTCTGGTCAAAAGTAGTGTACTACAGTATGTAGGGAATAGGGTGTTATAGAGCTCTGGTCTAAAGTAGTGTACTACAGTATGGAGGGAATAGGGTGTTATAGAGCTCTGGTCAAAAGTAGTGTACTACAGTATGTAGGGAATAGGGTGTTATAGAGCTCTGGTCTAAAGTAGTGTACTATGTAGGGAATAGGGTGTTATAGAGTTCTGGTCAAAAGTAGTGTACTACAGTATGTAGGGAATAGGGTGTTATAGAGCTCTGGTCTAAAGTAGTGTACTACAGTATGTAGGGAATATGGTGTTATAGAGCTCTGGTCAAAGGTAGTGTACTACAGTATGTTGGGAATAGGGTGTTATAGAGCTCTGGTCAAAAGTAGTGCACTACAGTATGTAGGGAATAGGGTGTTATAGAGCTCTGGTCTAAAGTAGCGTACTACAGCATGTAGGGAATAGGGTGTTATAGAGCTCTGGTCTAAAGTAGTGCACTATGTAGGGAATAGGGTGTTATAGAGCTCTGGTCTAAAGTAGTGTACTACAGTATGTAGGGAATAGGGTGTTATAAAGCTCTGGTCTAAAGTAGTGCACTATGTAGGGAATATGGTGTTATAGAGCTCTGGTCAAAAGTAGTGTACTACAGTATGTAGGGAATAGGGTGTTATAGAGCTCTGGTCTAAAGTAGTGTACTATGTAGGGAATAGGGTGTTATAGAGCTCTGGTCTAAAGTAGTGTACTACAGTATGTAGGGAATAGGGTGTTATAGAGCTCTGGTCAAAAGTAGTGCACTATGTAGGGAATAGGGTGTTATAGAGCTCTGGTCTAAAGTAGTGCACTATGTAGGGAATATGGTGTTATAGAGCTCTGGTCAAAAGTAGTGTACACAGTATGTAGGGAATAGGGTGTTATAGAGCTCTGGTATAAAGTAGTGTACCACAGTATGGAGGGAATAGGGTGTTATAGAGCTCTGGTCTAAAGTAGTGTACTACAGTATGTAGGGAATAGGGTGTTATAGAGCTCTGGTCTAAAGTAGTGTACTACAGTATGTAAGGAATAGGGAGTTATAGAGCTCTGGTCTAAAGTAGTGTACTACAGCATGTAGGGAATAGGGTGTTATAGAGCTCTGGTCTAAAGTAGTGTACTATGTAAGGAATAGGGTGTTATAGAGCTCTGGTCTAAAGTAGTGTACTACAGTATGTAGGGAATAGGGTGTTATAGAGCTCTGGTCTAAAGTAGTGTAATACAGTATGTAGGGAATAGGGTGTTATAGAGCTCTGGTCTAAAGTAGTGTACTACAGTATGTAGGGAATAGGGTGTTATAGAGCTCTGGTCTAAAGTAGTGTACTATGTAAGGTATAGGGTGTTATAGAGCTCTGGTCTAAAGTAGTGTACTACAGTATGTAGGGAATAGGGTGTTATAGAGCTCTGGTCTAAAGTAGTGTAATACAGTATTATGGGAATAGGGTGTTATAGAGCTCTGGTCTAAAGTAGTGTACTATGTAGGGAATAGGGTGTTATAGAGCTCTGGTCAAAAGTAGTGTACTACAGTATGTAGGGAATAGGGTGTTATAGAGCTCTGGTCAAAAGTAGTGTACTACAGTATGTAGGGAATAGGGTGTTATAGAGCTCTGGTCTAAAGTAGTGTACTACAGTATGTAGGGAATAGGGTGTTATAGAGCTCTGGTCTAAAGTAGTGTACTATGTAGGGAATAGGGTGTTATAGAGTTCTGGTCAAAAGTAGTGTACTACAGTATGTAGGGAATAGGGTGTTATAGAGCTCTGGTCTAAAGTAGTGTACTATGTAAGGAATAGGGTGTTATAGAGCTCTGGTCTAAAGTAGTGTACTACAGTATGTAGGGAATATGGTGTTATAGAGCTCTGGTCAAAGGTAGTGTACTACAGTATGTAGGGAATAGGGTGTTATAGAGCTCTGGTCAAAAGTAGTGCACTACAGTATGTAGGGAATAGGGTGTTATAGAGCTCTGGTCTAAAGTAGCGTACTACAGCATGTAGGGAATAGGGTGTTATAGACGCTCTGGTCTAAAGTAGTGTACTACAGTATGTAGGGAATAGGGTGTTATAGAGCTCTGGTCTAAAGTAGTGTACTATGTAGGGAATAGGGTGTTATAGAGCTCTGGTCTAAAGTAGTGCACTATGTAGGGAATATGGTGTTATAGAGCTCTGGTCAAAAGTAGTGTACTACAGTATGTAGGGAATAGGGTGTTATAGAGCTCTGGTCTAAAGTAGTGTACTACAGTATGTAGGGAATAGGGTGTTATAGAGCTCTGGTCTAAAGTAGTGTACTACAGTATGTAGGGAATAGGGTGTTATAGAGCTCTGGTCTAAAGTAGTGTACTACAGTATGTAGGGAATAGGGTGTTATAGAGCTCTGGTCTAAAGTAGTGTAATACAGTATGTAGGGAATAGGGTGTTATAGAGCTCTGGTCTAAAGTAGTGTACTACAGTATGTAGGGAATAGGGTGTTATAGAGCTCTGGTCTAAAGTAGTGTACTATGTAGGGAATAGGGTGTTATAGAGCTCTAGTCTAAAGTAGTGTACTACAGTATGTAGGGATTATGGTGTTATAGAGCTCTGGTCTAAAGTAGTGTACTATGTAGGGAATAGGGTGTTATAGAGCTCTGGTCTAAAGTAGTGCACTATGTAGGGAATATGGTGTTATAGAGCTCTGGTCAAAAGTAGTGTACTGTGTAGGGAATAGGGTGTTATAGAGCTCTGGTCTAAAGTAGTGTACTATGTAGGGAATAGGGTGTTATAGAGCTCTGGTCAAAAGTAGTGCACTATGTAGGGAATATGGTGTTATAGAGCTCTGGTCAAAAGTAGTGTACTATGTAGGGAATAGGGTGTTATAGAGCTCTGGTCTAAAGTAGTGTACTACAGTATGTAGGGATTATGGTGTTATAGAGCTCTGGTCTAAAGTAGTGTACTATGTAGGGAATAGGGTGTTATAGAGCTCTGGTCTAAAGTAGTGTACTACAGTATGTAGGGAATAGGGTGTTATAGAGCTCTGGTCTAAAGTAGTGCACTACAGTATGTAGGGAATAGGGTGTTATAGAGCTCTGGTCTAAAGTAGTGCACTACCGTATGTAGGGAATAGGGTGTTATAGAGTTCTGGTCAAAAGTAGTGTACTACAGTATGTAGGGAATAGGGTGTTATAGAGTTCTGGTCAAAAGTAGTGTACTACAGTATGTAGGGAATAGGGTGTTATAGAGTTCTGGTCAAAAGTAGTGTACTACAGTATGTAGGGAATAGGGTGTTATAGAGCTCTGGTCTAAAGTAGTGTACTACAGTATGGAGGGAATAGGGTGTTATAGAGCTCTGGTCAAAAGTAGTGTACTACAGTATGTAGGGAATAGGGTGTTATAGAGCTCTGGTCTAAAGTAGTGTACTACAGCATGTAGGGAATAGGGTGTTATAGAGCTCTGGTCTAAAGTAGTGTACTACAGCATGTAGGGAATAGGGTGTTATAGAGCTCTGGTCTAAAGTAGTGTACTACAGCATGTAGGGAATAGGGTGTTATAGAGCTCTGGTCTAAAGTAGTGTACTACAGTATGTAGGGAATAGGGTGTTATAGAGCTCTGGTCAAAGTAGTGTACTATATAGAGAATAGGGTGCCACTTGGAACAGGCCTCAGACTTGAATCACTGGTCCTGGAGACGGCTAGTTGTTCATACGGTGTTGTTTTTAATGATTAACCTTGAAATGCAGTGGACTGAATCAGGGTCACACAGTGTTTGTTGGAAGTCTTAAACAAATCTACTTTGAGACAAAGGTATCCACCTCACACACATGGTTATGGGCTTAAAAACAAGAAGACACCTGTACCATGTCAGATATGGAGTTGAAATCGATTACATTTTGGTTTTTCATCCCAATATTACACTTTATATACGTCACAGTTGACTGAACTATAACAAAACCATTTGGCATAGAAACATCGGATTTTCGGCTTTAAAAAAAAGTATTATGTTAATTAATTATGAAATTATTAAAATTATGAATAACATTCCACCATGAGGCCACTAGGTAATCTGACTGCAGGAAAGGACTCCAGGTAATAATGATAAAATATGAATAACATTCCACCATGAGGTCACTAGGTAATCTGACTGCAGGAAAGGACTCCAGGTAATAATGATACAATATGAATAACATTCCACCATGAGGTCACCAGGTAATCTGACTGCAGGAAAGGACTCCAGGTAATAATGATACAATATGAATAACATTCCACCATGAGGTCACTAGGTAATCTGACTGCAGGAAAGGACTCCAGGTAATAATGATAAAATATGAATAACATTCCACCATGAGGTCACTAGGTAATCTGACTGCAGGAAAGGACTCCAGGTAATAATGATAAAATATGAATAACATTCCACCATGAGGTCACTAGGTAATCTGACTGCAGGAAAGGACTCCAGGTAATAATGATACAATATGAATAACATTCCACCATGAGGTCACTAGGTAATCTGACTGCAGGAAAGGACTCCAGGTAATAATGTTAAAATATGAATAACATTCCACCATGAGGTCACTAGGTAATCTGACTGCAGGAAAGGACTCCAGGTAATAATGATACAATATGAATAACATTCCACCCATGAGATCACTAGGTAATCTGACTGCAGGAAAGGACTCCAGGTAATAATGATACAATATGAATAACATTCCACCATGAGGTCACTAGGTAATCTGACTGCAGGAAAGGACTCCAGGTAATAATGATAAAATATGAATAACATTCCACCCATGAGATCACTAGGTAATCTGACTGCAGGAAAGGACTCCAGGTAATAATGATACAATATGAATAACATTCCACCATGAGGTCACTAGGTAATCTGACTGCAGGAAAGGACTCCAGGTAATAATGATACAATATGAATAAAATTCCACCATGAGGTCACTAGGTAATCTGACTGCAGGAAAGCAGTAGCTACACAGAGATGTTATTGGAAACCCAAGGCTTTTCTGGTAAACAGGTTAAACTGGGTTTCTGATGATGCTGACATGGGGTCAATGCCACTAAACTTTAACAGAAATGATGGAATCCTTCATTAATCAGTAACAGAAATTACACAAAGTTTCCTGACATTGGGGAGGTGAATAAACTATCCCAAGGTTTCTGTCTCAGCACAAAGGAAAATCTCACTGACTTGACATGTTCTGGTTTTGAATTCAGGCTGCAAGGTAAGGATCCTACCAGGGATTATTCATGTATGATGTTGGTAGAATGTTGAAGTTGGGATAGTAGTAAGGATCCTACCAGGCATTATTCATGTAGGATGTTGGTAGAATGTTGAAGTTGGGATAGTAGTAAGGATCCTACCAGGGATTATTCATGTAGGATGTTGGTAGAATGTTGAAGTTGGGATAGTAGTAAGGATCCTACCAGGGATTATTCATGTAGGATGTTGGTAGAATGTTGAAGTTGGGATAGTAGTAAGGATCCTACCAGGGATTATTCATGTAGGATGTTGGTAGAATGTTGAAGTTGGGATAGTAGTAAGGATCCTACCAGGCATTATTCATGTAGGATGTTGGTAGAATGTTGAAGTTGGGATAGTAGTAAGGATCCTACCAGGGATTATTCATGTATGATGTTGGTAGAATGTTGAAGTTGGGATAGTAGTAAGGATCCTACCAGGGATTATTCATGTAGGATGTTGGTAGAATGTTGAAGTTGGGATAGTAGTAAGGATCCTACCAGGGATTATTCATGTAGGATGTTGGTAGAATGTTGAAGTTGGGATAGTAGTAAGGATCCTACCAGGGATTATTCATGTATGATGTTGGTAGAATGTTGTAGATACAGAGCCACTTGTCATCAGGAAGGTGCTCTCTCAGCAGAACAGAAAATATCTCAATGACTTGACATGTTCTGGTTGTGAATTCAGGCTACAAGGTGAGAATCTTCCCAGGGATTATTGTAAAGTGTGTCGAGAAATTAAATGTATGGTTTAATTTTGGTATAATGAATGGAGGTAAAACACTCAAACCTAACAGTCCATTTCACCCGGGACAGCTACGTGACATTTCAATCATACAAAATGGTGCTAACTGGGCGTAGGCAAGTCAAATTCAATAACATATTGTTCATGTATTCGTATATTGTGGATATTTTACAATTTGTATATTTTTTCATGTATTATAGTTCAATGACATGTTGGATCTCTGTTTAGGGGTCAGTGCTCTAAAATGAGTCTCCCTGGGGAGAGAGAGGAGGGGGGCCCTGCCTCTAAAATGAGTCTCTCTGGGGAACATGACACCAAAGCTAAGAGGTGAGATTACAATTTTGTTTAAGAATTTATGAGGAGTTTATATCCAAAACGCTACATCCATAATTTCTTCACATTTGTGTTTTTTCATCAGAAATTAAGGCTTCTGGGTACCTTCATGTGTGTTTAAAATATTACTTTTCTAAGATTCATCGATTTTAGTGTCTGATATTTTCTTCTAAACGTCAACTGAGCGGCGCTGAGACACCATTCAAATGTGTGCAGACTTGTTACAACCTCAGCTGTAAACACAAAGGGATGTTATCCGTCTGTGACCAAGAGAAAGTGGTCTTAGTTAAATTTTACCAAATTATTTAGTTTTTTTTTTTCATTTTGGGGGCTGAACATCACAGCGAATATTGTTACATCAGAGCAAGATTAAACTAATATTGTTACATTCTCTAGATTCTCCCGTTTAATTTGCGCTATAGAGCCCCACAGTGGAGGTGTTATAGTACCCATAACACCTAGTGGTCAAACAGGGAAATGGTTCCAATAGTTTTATAGAGACCCACAGTGGAGGTGTCATAATACCCATAACACCTAGTGGTCAAACAGGGAAATGGTTCCAATAGTTTTATAGAGCCCCACAGTGGAGGTGTCATAATACCCATAACACCTAGTGGTCAAACAGGGAAATGGTTCCAATAGTTTTATAGAGCCCCACAGTGGAGGTGTCATAATACCCATAACACCTAGTGGTCAAACAGGGAAATCTTTCCAATAGTTTTCCACCGTATATTTTTCTCATTGGGAATTGTAGAAACACTTAAAATAAGGGCTGTGTAGGGTGGGGTGGCGCGGCGGTTCTTCTAGGCAAATTTTGCCTTCAAAATTTGTCATCAAAGTCTGGCATTCTCTGAATGTATGGTGCTTTCAAGACAACTTGGAACTCTGAAAAAAGCAAAGTTGGAAAATGGTGTCATTGATCTTCAGGTCGGAGCTCTAGAAAAATGCCAGAGTCCCCGACTTAAAATTTATAGTTGGATGACCATTCAGGACGTATTTTCTCAGTCGGAGCTAGTTTTTTTCCGAGTTCCCAGTTGTCTTGAACACACTGAAGTCTGAGATTTCCCAGTTTCCAGTTGTTTTGAACACAGCAGAAGTCACAGCATGGTCAATGTATTCAACCTTTTCTGGTCCATGGTGTTGCAGGTAAATGTTTATCCTTTTAAGCTTGGAAAAGACTTGGATACCCTCTCCACTGAATAGCAGGCTAGTGATTTGCTTTGCAAAGATTTTGAAAGTATGATGTTGACATGATCAGTCCAATCAAAGCCACGGTAGATATAACGTGATGTTCATTTTATCTGTGGCCAATGACCTTGAGCCTTTTGGATGGGCACTTATAATGTAACTCTATAGCAGCACACAATGGGCTTGAATTCTCCAGCTCTCCCTGTAGATTTAGTGGTGACATAGTGTCTCAATGAGTGACAGAAAACTTAGCCAATCATGACGCAACTACAGAACACTACCAACCCCTACGTTCTGTATTTTCTGCTGGCTGCCCCACCACCACAGAAAGCACTGAAATAGCCTGAAACACCTGCATTTTGGAGCTGCCTTTCTTAAGAAAACAAAAATGAGAACATGTTTGGTTTTGGCTTTTTTAATGCAATTATTTATTTTTTGACTGAATATCAGGTGGGGCTCTGCACCTGAATAACAGGTTGCCTCTGTTCCAAAGCAGGAACCACTGACTGGCTGCATGTTCTAATATCAAAATACCTGCTGGTACCTCTTAACTGGTTAGGACAGCTAATGAGGTTATTATCCAGATACCTGCTGGTACCTCTTAACTGGTTAGGACAGCTCATGAGGTTATTATCCAGACACCTGCTGGTACCTCTTAACTGGTTAGGACAGCTGATGAGGTTATTATACCTGCTGGTACCTCTTAACTGGTTAGGACAGCTGATGAGGTTATTATCCAGACACCTGCTGGTACCTCTTAACTGGTTAGGACAGCTCATGAGGTTATTATACCTGCTGGTACCTCTTACAGCTCATGAGGTTATTATACCTGCTGGTACCTCTTAACTGGTTAGGACAGCTCATGAGGTTATTATCCAGATACCTGCTGGTACCTCTTAACTGGTTAGGACAGCTCATGAGGTTATTATCCAGACACCTGCTGGTACCTCTTAACTGGTTAGGACAGCTCATGAGGTCATTATCCAGATACCTGCTGGTACCTCTTAACTGGTTAGGACAGCTCATGAGGTTATTATCCAGATACCTGCTGGTACCTCTTAACTGGTTAGGACAGCTCATGAGGTTATTATACCTGCTGGTACCTCTTACAGCTCATGAGGTTATTATACCTGCTGGTACCTCTTACAGCCCATGAGGTTATTATACCTGCTGGTACCTCTTACAGCTCATGAGGTTATTATACCTGCTGGTACCTCTTAACTGGTTAGGACAGCTCATGAGGTTATTATACCTGCTGGTACCTCTTAACTGGTTAGGACAGCTCATGAGGTTATTATACCTGCTGGTACCTCTTAACTGGTTAGGACAGCTCATGAGGTTATTATACCTGCTGGTACCTCTTAACTGGTTAGGACAGCTCATGAGGATATTATACCTGCTGGTACCTCTTAACTGGTTAGCCCTCTGTGTCCAAGGACCGAACTATTGAATATTATTTTCGGGCGCCTCAAGTAGTCTGGACACATTCCGTTTTTAACATTGCTTTTTTTTAAATGAAAACTAGTTCATTGCATCCGCCATGGAGCCCAGTTTCATAATATTATGTTTTGTCCTAGGTTGGGAAAAAACAGTCCTTATTTTAGGTCATTTTTCACCCTGCCAGCTCATATTAGTTTAATTGAGCACGGTGGCACCAACTCACCTTCTGAACATTCTACTCCTTCTCCCATTGTTCTGTCACAATGTCAGCTTCGCTATTGTTATCAATAAGACCTACCTGCTTTAACATTGTAGGTTAACCTTAATGATTATTATTATTATTATTGCTGGTACAGCTACTTGGTGCGCACGCCTGGGTACACATTGTGGTAACCCACAGTCCTAGCGATGGCTGGTACACATTGTGGTGACCCACAGTCCTAGCGATGGCTGGTACACATTGTGGTGACCCACAGTCCTAGCGATGGCTGGTACACATTGTGGTGACCCACAGTCCTAGCGATGGCTGGTACACATTGTGGTGACCCACAGTCCTAGCGATGGCTGGTACACATTGTGGTGACCCACAGTCCTAGCGATGGTTGGTACACATTGTGGTGACCCGCAGTCCTAGCGATGGTTGGTACACATTGTGGTGACCCGCAGTCCTAGCGATGGTTGGTACACATTGTGGTGACCCACAGTCCTAGCGATGGCTGGTACACATTGTGGTGACCCACAGTCCTAGCGATGGTTGGTTAACATTGTGGTGACCCACAGTCCTAGCGATGGCTGGTACACATTGTGGTGACCCACAGTCCTAGCGATGGCTGGTACACATTGTGGTGACCCACAGTCCTAGCGATGGCTGGTACACATTGTGGTGACCCACAGTCCTAGCGATGGCTGGTACACATTGTGGTGACCCACAGTCCTAGCGATGGTTGGTTAACATTGTGGTGACCCACAGTCCTAGCGATGGCTGGTACACATTGTGGTGACCCACAGTCCTAGCGATGGCTGGTACACATTGTGGTGACCCACAGTGCTAGCGATGGCTGGTACACATTGTGGTGACCCACAGTCCTAGCGATGGCTGGTACACATTGTGGTGACCCACAGTGCTAGCGATGGCTGGTACACACCGATCAAACGTTAAACATGTTCTGGTCATTGTTATGGTATGGTTAACCATATTAACCATATTTGTTTTCAGAAAAAGGTGTACAGCCTAAAGAAAACACATGTCCCTGCCCTCTTTTTCAAGAGGTGGCCGATTTAAACAGCCTGAAAAAAAAAACATTTTTAAGAAATAACACTTTTTTTGACAACTTGTTGTTTCTAAATGGCTGCTGGGCAATTTGATATCCATCAAAATCTTTGTTTGTAGGCATCGAATTGAGAAAAATGCTGAGCAGGTTCACTGAGTTGCAAACCAAATGGACAGGTCTAGCTAACTGATTTGTAGATCGGACGCAGTTGTTACCTCAGATTATGAGCCTAGCAAGTGTCGTAATGAGTTGTGTAGTACCCACAGAAGACCACAGGGAGGAGCAAGAGAGCTATAAACTATGCTTTTTTTTGCCATAAAACCCCTAAACCTAACAATCAATAAAATGTATTTATGAAGCCCTTTTTACATCAGCAGATGTCACAAAGTGCTCTACAGAAACTCTAACCCTGCATATTACCTATTACCCATATTACTTTTATTATTTATTATTATTATTATTAATAATTATTATATTATTATTATTATATTATTATATATTATTATTATATTAATTATAGTGTCACGTTCCTGACCTTATTTCCTTTGTTTAGTCTTGTTTAGTTGGTCAGGACGTGAGCTGGGTGGGCATTCTATGTTATGTGTTTCTTGTTTGGTTTAGGGTTGTCAACTGGCCTGATATGGTTCTCAATCAGGGGCAGGTGTTTTAGATTTCCTCTGATTGGGAACCATATTTAGGTAGGCTGTTCTCACTGTTTGTTTGTGGGTGATTGTTCCTGTTCATTGCGTTCTTCGTTGTCTGTATGCTCACATGTTCAGGTCTGTAACGTCGTTAGTTTCATTTTCTGTTTATTGTTTTGTTCGTGTTGTTAAGTGTTTCCAATAAATATGGAAACGTACCACGCTGCAATTTGGTCCTCCTCTCTTCCACCTAACGACGAGCGTTACAGAATCACCCACCAAAACCGGACCAAGCAGCGTGGTAACAGGCAGCGGCAGCAGGAGCAGCGCAAGAAGGAGGAATGGACATGGGAAGACGTTTTGGACAGCAAGGGTTGCTACACATGGGAGGAGGTCCTGGCTGGAAAGGATCGCCTCCCATGGGAACAGGTGGAGGCAGCTAGGAGAGCAGAGGCAGTCGGAGAGAGGAGCCAGCGATGTGAGGAGGCAGCACGGCAGCGCGACAGGTACGAGAGGCAGCCGGAGAGAGGAGCCAGCGATGTGAGGAGGCAGCACGGCAGCGCGACAGGTACGAGAGGCAGTCGGAGAGAGGAGCCAGCGATGTGAGGAGGCAGCACGGCAGCGCGACAGGTACGAGAGGCAGCCGGAGAGAGGAGCCAGCGATGTGAGGAGGCAGCACGGCAGCGCGACAAGTACGAGAGGCAGCCGGAGAGAGGAGCCAGCGATGTGAGGAGGAAGCACGGCAGCGCAACAGGTACGAGAGGCAGCCCCAGAATTTTTTTTGGGGGGGGGGGCTGAGGAGGATGGCTAAGCCAGGTAGCAGACCTGAGCTCACTCCTCGTGCTTATTATAAGCAGCGCGTTACTGGTCAGGCACCGTGTTATGCGGTTAAGCGCACGGTGTCGCCAGTGCGTGCCCATAGCCCGGTGCGCTATAGAGCAGCCCCCCGAAAGTGTCATGTGAGTGTGGGCATCCAGCCAGGGCGTAGTGTGCCTGCTCAGCGTGTCTGGTCTCCAGTACACCGTTTCGGTCCAGGGTATCCTGCGCCGGCTCTGCGTGCTGTGTCTCCGGGGCGCTGGAAGGGTGCAGTGTCGTCCTATGCCTGCGCTCCGCTCGTACCGGGCAAATGTGGGAGTGGAGCCTAAGGGAGAGGTGCGCGTAGTAGGCACTAGATCTCCAGTGCTCACCCACAGCCCGGTTCAACCTGTGCCTGCACTCTGGAGGGTCCGGGCTAGAGTAGTAGTCCAGCCTGGGGGAGTGGTGCCAAGGCTGCGCACCAGAGCTCCAGTGCTCCCCCATAGCCCGGTCCTTCAGGTGCCTCCTCCTAACACCAAGCCTCCTGTAGGTCTCCCCAGCCTGATGGGTCCTGTGGCAGCCCCACGCACCAGGCTGTCTCTCCGTCTCCTCCCTACAGGTGTGCCCGTCTGCCCAGCGCCGCCTGCACTGCCCGTCTGCCCAGCGCCGTCTGAGCTACCCGTCTGCCCAGCGCCGCCTGCGCTGCCCGTCTGCCCAGCGCCGTCTGAACCGCCCGTCTGTCCTGAGCCTTCAAAGCCGCCCGTCTGTCCTGAGCCTTCAGAGCCGTCTGTCAGTCAGGAACCGCTAGAGCCGTCTGTCAGTCAGGAGCCGCTAGAGCCGTCCGTAAGTCAGGAGCCGCCAGAGCCGCCCGCCAGACAGGAGCTGCCAGAGCCGCCCGCCAGACAGGAGCTGCCAGAGCCGCCCGCCAGACAGGAGCTGCCAGAGCCGCCCGCCAGACAGGAGCTGCCAGAGCCGCCCGCCAGACAGGAGCTGCCAGAGCCGTCAGCCAGACAGGGCCTGCCAGAGCCGTCAGCCAGCCAGGAGCTGCCAGAGCCGCCAGCCAGCCAGGAGCTGCCAGAGCAGCCAGCCAGCCAGGATCTGCCAGAGCCGTCAGTCAGCCAGGATCTGCCAGAGCCGTCAGTCAGCCAGGATCTGCCAGAGCCGTCAGTCAGCCAGGAGCTGACAGAGCCGTCAGTCAGCCAGGAGCTGCCAGAGCTACCTGTCACGCCGGCGATGCCGGAATTCCCCCTCAGTCCGGAGCTGCCCCTCAGTCCGGAGCTGCCCCTCAGTCCGGAGCTGCCCCTCAGTCCGGAGCTGCCCCTCAGTCCGGTGCTGCCCCTCAGTCCGGTGCTGCCCCTCAGTCCGGTGCTGCCCCTCAGTCCGGTGCTGCCCCTTAGTCCAGTGGGGTTAATATGGAGGGTCGCCATTAAGAGGAGGCCACGGAAGCGGGGATTAACTATGGTGGGGTAGGGACCGTAAAAGGGGCAAACGAAGCGGTCTTCTGGTCAGGCTCCGGAGACGGGCACATCGCGCACCACTCCCTAGCATACTACTCGCCAATGTCCAGTCTCTTGACAACAAGGTTGATGAAATCCGAGCAAGGGTTGCCTTCCAGAGAGACATCAGAGACTGTAACGTTCTTTGCTTCACGGAAACATGGCTCACTCGACAGAAACATGACATCGCGCCGACAGAAACAAGAATCTTTCTGGTAAGAAGAGAGGCGGGGGGGTATGCCTTATAATTAACGAGACGTGGTGTGATCATAACAACATACAGGAACTCAAGTCCTTCTGTTCACCTGACTTAAAATTCCTCACAATCAAATGTCGACCGCATTATCTACCAAGGGAATTCTCTTCGAGTATAATCACAGCCGTTTATATTCCCCCCAAGCAGACACACCGATGGCCCTGAACGAACTTGATTTGACTCTATGTAAACTGGAAACCACATATCCTGAGGCTGCATTCATTGTAGCTGGGGATTTTAACAAGGCTAATTTGAAAACAAGACTCAAACAAAACCCTGGATCATTGTTATTCTAATTTCCGCGATGCATATAAGGCCCTCCCCCGCCCACCTTTCGGAAAAGCTGACCACGACTCCATGTTGTTGCTTCCAGCCTAAAGACAGAAACTAAAACAAGAAGCTCCCGCGCTCAGGTCTGTTCAACGCTGGTTTGACCAATCTGATTCCACGCTTCAAGACTGCTTCGATCACGTGGATTGGGATATGTTCCGCATTGCGTCCAACAACAACATTGACGAATACGCTGATTCGGTGAGCGAGTTCATTAGAAAGTGCATTAGCAATGTCGTACCCACAGCAACTATTAAAACATTCCCAAACCAGAAACCGTGGATTGATGGCAGCATTTGCCGAAACTGAAAGCGCGAAGCACTGCTTTTAACCAGGGCAAGGTGACTGGAAACATGACCGAATACAAACAGTGTAGCTATTCCCTCCGCAAGGCAATCAAACAAGCTAAGCGTCAGTATAGAGACAAAGTAGAGTTGCAATTCAACGGCTCAGACACAAGAGGTATGAGGCAGGGTCTACAGTCAATCACGGATTACAAAAAGAAAACCAGCCCAGTCGTGGACCAGGATGTCTTGCTCCCAGACAGACTAAATAACTTCTTTGCTCGCTTTGAGGACAATACAGTGCCACTGACATGGCCCGCTACCAAAACCTGCGGACTCTCCTTTACTGCAGCCGACGTGAGTAAAACATTTAAACGTGTTAACCCTCGCAAGGCTGCAGGCCCAGACGGCATCCCCAGCCGCGTCCTCAGAGCATGCACAGACCAGCTGGCTGGTGTGTTTACGGACATATTCAATCAATCCTTATCCCATTCTGCTGTTCCCACATGCTTCAAGAGGGCCACCATTATTCCTGTTCCCAAGAAAGCTAAGGTAACTGAGCTAAAAGACTACAGCCCCGTAGCACTCACTTCCGTCATCATGAAGTGCTTTGAGAGACTAGTCAAGGACCATATTACCTCCACCCTACCTGACACCCTAGACCCACTCCAATTTGCTTACCGACCCAATAGGTCCACAGACGACGCAATCGCAACCACACTGCACACTGCCCTAACCCATCTGGACAAGAGGAATACCTATGTGAGAATGCTGTTCATCGACTACAGCTCAGCATTTAACACCATAGTACCCTCCAAACTCGTCATCAAGCTCGAGACCCTGGGTTTCGACCCCGCCCTGTGCAACTGGGTACTGTACTTCATGACGGGCCCCCCCCAGGCAGTGAGGGTAGGTAACAACATCTCCACCCCGCTGATCCTCAACACTGGGACCCCACAAGGGTGTGTTCTGAGCCCTCTCCTGTACTCCCTGTTCACCCACAACTGCGTGGCCATGCACGCCTCCAACTCAATCATCAAGTTTGCGGACGACACTACAGTGGTAGGCTTGATTACCAACAACGACAAGACGTCCTACAGGGAGGAGGTGAGGGCCCTCGGAGTGTGGTGTCAGGAAAAAAACCTCGAACTCAACGTCAACAAAACAAAGGAGAAGATTGTGGACTTCAGGAAACAGCAGAGGGAGCACCCCCCTATCCACATCGACGGGACAGTAGTGGAGAGGGTAGTAAGTTTTAAGTTCCTCGGCGTACACATCACGGACCAACTGAATTGGTCCACCCACACAGACAGCGTTGTGAAGAAGGCGCAGCAGCGCCTCTTCAACCTCAGGAGGCTGAAGAAATTCGGCTTGTCACCAAAAGCACTCGCAAACTTCTACAGATGCACAATCGAGAGCATCCTGTCGGGCTGTATCACCGCCTGGTACGGCAACTACTCCGCCCACAACCGTAAGGCTCTCCAGAGGGTAGTGAGGTCTGCACAACGCATCACCGGGGGCAAACTACCTGCCCTCCAGGACACCTACACCACCCGATGTCACAGGAAGGCCATAAAGATCATCAAAGACAACAACCACCCGAGCCACTGCCTTGTTCACCCCGCTATCATCCAGAAGGCGAGGTCAGTACAGGTGCATCAAAGCAGGGACAGAGAGACTGAAAAACAGCTTCTATCTCAAGGCCATCAGACTGTTAACCTTTAACGAGTCACCAACCCGGATCCGGGATCACCCCCCACTCCCCCCCCCCACTGAGTAGCATAGCTAGCATAGCGTCACAAGTAAATTGTAGCATCTAAATATCATTAAATCACAAGTCCAAGACACCAGATGAAAGATACAGATCTTGTGAATAAAGCCACCATTTCAGATTTTTAAAATGTTTTACAGGGAAGACACAATATGTAAATCTATTAGCTAACCACGTTAGCATAAGACACAATTTTTTTACTCCAACAGTTTTTTCCTGCGTCAGTAGCTATCACTAATTCGACTAAATAAAAATATATATAGCCACTAACCAAGAAACCACTTCATAAGATGACAGTCTGATAACATATTTATGGTATAGCATAGTTTTTTTTTGAAAAATGTGCATTTTTCAGGTATAAATCACAGTTCTACATTGCAGCTGCAATCTGAAATAGTGCCGACGCAGCCAGAACAATTACAGAGACCAACGTCATATAACTAATTACTTATCTTAAAACATTTCAGAAAAATACACAGCGTACAGATATTGAAAGCCCAACATCTGGTGAATCCAAACAATATTTCAGATTTATTAAATGTTTTATAGCGAAAACAAAATGTAGCGCTAAATTAGCATAGCCACGCCAGCCAGAACCAGCTGGGCGCCCACGACCAGTTCACATGCACGACAGATATATGAAATAACATCGTAAATTGGGTCTTACTATTGCTGATCTTTCATCAGAATGTTGATCAAGGTGTCCTTAGTCCTGATGAGTCGTTCAATCCATTCATAATGGCAACTTTCCCTCTTCATTTAGCATAGGTACTGGTCGACTGGCACGGATCTGTCCAAAGTAAAAAAAGTCACAGAACGGAACACGGCAAAACTCCCGAAAAAATTCAAATAATCTGATTAAACTATATTGAAAAAACATACATTAAGATGATATGGTCACATGTATCAAACAAACTTCGAGACGGAGATAGTTTTCATCCGTAACGGCAGCAAAACAGTAGACAATCGCACCTCCAAATCGCGCGATTCAGAGAACCGGAAGTTGTCGGTCACGCCAAAGAAATAGGTCTTATTTCACGTCAGTACAAGATAAACAAAAGATTTCTCCTCTGACGTCCTCTTGACACCCAGAGGAAGACGAATGAAGTGTGTTTCGGGTCATAGGTGGCGTGACCATATATAGGCAGAGCGTTGAAGCGAGCATACACATCTTGCATTCTTCTTCTTGGTCAGGGAAAGTGCTGTCAAATGACTTCTGTTTAACTCAGAGACAAAATTGAAACGGTTTTAGAAACTATAGATTGTTTTCTATCCAATGGTATTAATTATATGCATATAGTAAGAGCAATAATTGAATAAGAGGCAGTTTAATCTGTAGAGGAAATTATGCTAATGCGAAAACAGCACCCCCTATAGTGGCAAGAAGTTCAGCCACCACTAACATTGAGTGGCTGCTGCCAACATACTGACTCAACTCCAGCTCACTTTAATAATGGAAATTGATGGAAATTGATAAAAAATGTATCACTAGCCACTTTAAACAATGCCACTTAATATAATGTTTACATACCCTACATTTCTCATCGCATATGTATATGTATATACTGTACTGTATATCATCTACTGCATCTTGCCATCTTTATGTAATACATGTATCACTATGCCACTTTATGTTTACATACCCTACATTACTCATCTCATATGTATAGACTGTACACTATACCATCTACTGCATCTTGCCTATGCCGTTCTGTACCATCACTCATTCATATATCTTTATGTACATATTCTTTATCCCTTTACACTTGTGTGTATAAGGTAGTAGTTGTGGAATTGTTAGGTTAGATTACTCGTTGGATATTACTGCATTGTTGGAACTAGAAGCACAAGCATTTCGCTACACTCGCATTAACATCTGCTAACCATGTGTATGTGACAAATAAAATTTGATTTGATTTGATTTGATTTTTTAAGCCTGAACCTAATTCTAGGGTAGGGAAGCCTAGAACAATTTTAGAAACAATTTTAGTAATAATATAAAGTATTAGTAAATACAAGTATATTACCAAACAGCATTTTGATTATTTTGTTTAGTTATTTTATTATATGTATTATTGCAAGGCAGAACACTTGATAAACAAGCCACATTAGTTTTATTTTTCAAATGTGGTTTGAACTGGGTGACCTAGTAACCTCTATGTGAAAGTCCAGCAATTGGCTTGGGATAGGTGGGGCAGGTTTGAGACTGATCTAAGGAATTAACAAGAAAAATACACTTTATTTCTCAGCTGCCTCACCAATGTCTGTAAGTGAATTAATAACTTTTAATTGCTAAATATTTCCAATAGATGGCAGTGTAACAGTACTCTTCTTGCGTTGTGTACAATCAATCCTCGACACGAATTCCAACGTGTAGCACCAGTCATGGAGATTTATTCTGATAGGAACAGCACAAAATTGCACGTCATGCAATGCACGGCTCACCATCCAACTCTGCACTCACGCACTGTACAAAATATATGAACCCCCCCCCACCAGACACAGTAAGTTGCTAGCTAGTACTGGCGGGAATTCTTTACAACAAAATGCACAACCAATATTCTCCAAAAAACACTGCATCTTATGTGTGATGTTCGAATAACATTTACAAACCGGTTGATATAAATTGTACATTTAAATCATCACTTGGGAGTATAAAAATCACTTTTGATGTACAGTGCTTTGCAACCAACAACTTACCGCTGGTTTGGTGCTTGTTCACTGGGACGATTCTAACTGAAACATCCCCCCTCGTAAGCAAGCTACGCAAACCAGCCAATAAGATGCCATGTTGAGTAGGTGAAGGCAAGACAAAACTAAAACCAAAAACCCATTGGCTTAACAATAAAGTGGCAAGGGGAATCACCAATATAACCCTGTTACAAAAACATCATGACCGGTTGTGTTTATGCGACATTAAAAGGCATAGGCGGCGTGTCCATAAGGCTAAGCTTTTCCTAAAGTACATTTTATTAAATTGACAAAATGATATAGCCTATTTAACTTACATGTGTCTGTACATAAATAAATGAAATCATTCAAAAATTAGCTACTACACCAGAAAGCATGATTTGGCCACCGAGGATCAGTAGCTTCTAAAATAAAGACCTGAGGATTGTTTTAAAACTCATAGCCTACAGCCGGAAGCGCCTGCAATTTGGGAAGCGTGCTGCAAATAACAAATATATGATTGTTGAGTTGCGACTGTCAGTGAAAAGCAGAGACCCAGCCAGGCATATCGCAATATTTAAAAATACAATCGCAGAGAAACTGTTTGGAAAACAGATGTCTATTGCTGTAGCATGGACATCACCAGCAGCTGGCTGTCGGGGCTTTAGCCCCAAATGAGTTTGTCTATTGCTGTAGCATGGACATCACCAGCAGCTGGCTGTCGGGGCTTTAGCCCCAAATGAGTTTGTCTATTGCTGTAGCATGGACATCACCAGCAGCTGGCGGTCGGGGCTTTAGCCCCAAATGAGTTTGTCTATTGCTGTAGCATGGACATCACCAGCAGCTGGCTGTCGGGGCTTTAGCCCCAAATGAGTTTGTCTATTGCTGTAGCATGGACATCACCAGCAGCTGGCGGTCGGGGCTTTAGCCCCAAATGAGTTTGTCTATTGCTGTAGCATGGACATCACCAGCAGCTGGCTGTCGGGGCTTTAGCCCCAAATGAGTTTGTCTATTGCTGTAGCATGGACATCACCAGCAGCTGGCGGTCGGGGCTTTAGCCCCAAATGAGTTTGTCTATTGCTGTAGCATGGACATCACCAGCAGCTGGCTGTCGGGGCTTTAGCCCCAAATGAGTTTGTCTATTGCTGTAGCATGGACATCACCAGCAGCTGGCTGTCGGGGCTTTAGCCCCAAATGAGTTTGTCTATTGCTGTAGCATGGACATCACCAGCAGCTGGCGGTCGGGGCTTTAGCCCCAAATGAGTTTGTCTATTGCTGTAGCATGGACATCACCAGCAGCTGGCTGTCGGGGCTTTAGCCCCAAATGAGTTTGTCTATTGCTGTAGCATGGACATCACCAGCAGCTGGCTGTCGGGGCTTTAGCCCCAAATGAGTTTGTCTATTGCTGTAGCATGGACATCACCAGCAGCTGGCTGTCGGGGCTTTAGCCCCAAATGAGTTTGTCTATTGCTGTAGCATGGACATCACCAGCAGCTGGCTGTCGGGGCTTTAGCCCCAAATGAGTTTGTCTATTGCTGTAGCATGGACATCACCAGCAGCTGGCTGTCGGGGCTTTAGCCCCAAATGAGTTTGTCTATTGCTGTAGCATGGACATCACCAGCAGCTGGCTGTCGGGGCTTTAGCCCCAAATGAGTTTGTCTATTGCTGCAGCATGGACATCACCAGCACCTGGCTGTCGGGGCTTTAGCCCCAAATGAGTTTGTCTATTGCTGCAGCATGGACATCACCAGCACCTGGCGGTCGGGGCTTTAGCCCCAAATGAGTTTGTCTATTGCTGCAGCATGGACATCACCAGCACCTGGCTGTCGGGGCTTTAGCCCCAATGAGTTTGTCTATTGCTGCAGCATGGACATCACCAGCACCTGGCTGTCGGGGCTTTAGCCCCAAATGAGTTTGTCTATTGCTGTAGCATGGACATCACCAGCAGCTGGCTGTCGGGGCTTTAGCCCCAATGAGTTTGTCTATTGCTGTAGCATGGACATCACCAGCACCTGGCTGTCGGGGCTTTAGCCCCAAATGAGTTTGTCTATTGCTGCAGCATGGACATCACCAGCACCTGGCGGTCGGGGCTTTAGCCCCAAATGAGTTTGTCTATTGCTGCAGCATGGACATCACCAGCACCTGGCTGTCGGGGCTTTAGCCCCAATGAGTTTGTCTATTGCTGCAGCATGGACATCACCAGCACCTGGCTGTCAGGGCTTTAGCCCCAAATGAGTTTGTCTATTGCTGTAGCATGGACATCACCAGCAGCTGGCTGTCGGGGCTTTAGCCCCAAATGAGTTTGTCTATTGCTGCAGCATGGACATCACCAGCAGCTGGCGGTCGGGGCTTTAGCCCCAATGAGTTTGTCTATTGCTGCAGCATGGACATCACCAGCACCTGGCTGTCGGGGCTTTAGTCCCAAATGAGTTTGTCTATTGCTGCAGCATGGACATCACCAGCAGCTGGCTGTCGGGGCTTTAGCCCCAAATGAGTTTGTCTATTGCTGCAGCATGGACATCATCAGCAGCTGGCGGTCGGGGCTTTAGCCCCAAATGAGTTTGTCTATTGCTGCAGCATGGACTGTTATGCTGGTGAATGAGGACCCAAAAGCGACGTAATAGAAACAGAGTCTTTATTCCAGTATTAAACAAACAATGATTCTCCTGGATATTATCAAAGGTAAATCCAAAACAGGAAACTGAAATCCTCTCGTCAGTAGAGAGGAACGACTGGAGACGCGACCACAGACTGCAGGTCGCTTCAGGAAGGCACAGGCCGTAGCTGACATAGACACCTGCTCACACGCAGCATCTGAAGAAGGCAAAAACACGACAGGGCGGAACAAGGACACAGAACAGCAAACATCAAACAAGAATCCGACAAGGACAGAAGCGGAAAACAGAGGAAGAAATAGGGACTCTAATCAGAGGGCAAAATAGGGGACAGGTGTGAAAGAGTAAATGAGGTCGTTAGGAGAATGAGAAACAGCTGGGAGCAGGAACGGAACGATAGAGAGAGAGAGCGAGAGAGGGAGAGAGGGAGGGGGAGAGAGAGGGATAGAAAGAGGGAAAGAACCTAATAAGACCAGCAGAGGGAAGCACAGGGACAAGACATGATGATCAAAGACAAAACATGACATGGACATCACCAGCAGCTGGCTGTCGGGGCTTTAGCCCCAAATGAGTTTGTCTATTGCTGCAGCATGGACATCACCAGCAGCTGGCTGTCGGGGCTTTAACCCCAAATGAGTTTGTCTATTGCTGCAGCATGGACATCACCAGCACCTGGCGGTCGGGGCTTTAGCCCCAAATGAGTTTGTCTATTGCTGTAGCATGGACATCACCAGCACCTGGCGGTCGGGGCTTTAGCCCCAAATGAGTTTGTCTATTGATGCAGCATGGACATCACCAGCACCTGGCGGTCGGGGCTTTAGCCCCAAATGAGTTTGTCTATTGCTGCAGCATGGACATCACCAGCAGCTGGCGGTCGGGGCTTTAGCCCCAAATGAGTTTGTCTATTGCTGTAGCATGGACATCACCAGCAGCTGGCTGTCGGGGCTTTAGCCCCAAATGAGTTTGTCTATTGCTGCAGCATGGACATCACCAGCAGCTGGCTGTCGGGGCTTTAGCCCCAAATGAGTTTGTCTATTGCTGCAGCATGGACATCACCAGCAGCTGGCTGTCGGGGCTTTAGCCCCAAATGAGTTTGTCTATTGCTGCAGCATGGACATCACCAGCACCTGGCGGTCGGGGCTTTAGCCCCAAATGAGTTTGTCTATTGCTGCAGCATGGACATCACCAGCACCTGGCGGTCGGGGCTTTAGCCCCAAATGAGTTTGTCTATTGCTGCAGCATGGACATCACCAGCACCTGGCGGTCGGGGCTTTAGCCCCAAATGAGTTTGTCTATTGCTGCAGCATGGACATCACCAGCAGCTGGCGGTCGGGGCTTTAGCCCCAAATGAGTTTGTCTATTGCTGCAGCATGGACATCACCAGCAGCTGGCTGTCGGGGCTTTAGCCCCAAATGAGTTTGTCTATTGCTGTAGCATGGACATCACCAGCAGCTGGCGGTCGGGGCTTTAGCCCCAAATGAGTTTGTCTATTGCTGCAGCATGGACATCACCAGCAGCTGGCTGTCGGGGCTTTAGCCCCAAATGAGTTTGTCTATTGCTGCAGCATGGACATCACCAGCAGCTGGCGGTCGGGGCTTTAGCCCCAAATGAGTTTGGGTCATCCCTGAATCTTTTTTGCTGCTGCAATGTTGTAGAAACAATTGTAGTCAACGGAATGCGCCTCTTAGTTCATAGAGCGGGGGTTACATGACACTCCCGAAGTCTTCCAACTGTTCAAATTAGTAGTTTGGTGCTGCGGGTGCACAGCAGAGCCACGCTCCAAACATCTCAGAATGGTGATATGTTTCACAAGATCACTTCATGATTAATTAGTAGTCTACATAACAAACCGAATATAATAGCATGATAATGTCACCAACTACTTCTCAGATAGAGTTCAGAGGTCCGGCCTGTTGTCCGGGCCTCTGGCAGTCTCTATGGGGGGGCCACAGGGTTCAAATCTCGTGCCGACTCTCTTCTCTGTACACATCAATGATGTCGTTCTCGCTGCTGGTGATTCTCTGATCCACCTCTATGCAGACGACACCATTCTGTATACTTCTGGCCCTTCTTTGGACACTGTCTTATTTAACCTCCAGACGAGCTTCAATGCCATACAACACTCCTTCCGTGGCCTCCAACTGCTCTTAAATGCAAGCAAATCTAAATGCATGCTCTTCAACCGATCGCTGCCCGCACCCGCCCGCCCAACTAGCATCACTACTCTGGACGGTTCTGACCTAGAATATGTGGACAACTACAAATACCTAGGTGTCTGGTTAGACTGTAAACTCTCCTTCCAGACTCACATTAAGCATCTCCAATCCAAAGTTAAATCTAGAATCAGCTTCCTATTTCGCAACAAAGCCTCCTTCACTCACGCCGCCAAACATACCCTCGTAAAACTGACAATCCTACTGATCCTTGACTTTGACGATGTAATTTACAAAATAGCCTCCAGCACTCTATGTTATGTTGTTGTACACATTCAAAGATATCCATGACAAAGCTGAAGTGTCCCACTTAACCAACACTCACCCTACTAATACTACACCAGCATCATTTACCCACAGAGCTTCAATATTGGATTTTTAAAAATTGCTGTAGATTGGGTTTTGTCACATTATGAGCGCATAGGCCGAGCCTACTGTAACGGCTTTCGTTGGTGGAAGGAGAGGAGGACCAATGTGCAGCGTGGTAAGTATCCATAATATCGTTTAATCGAGAATGAATACAAAATACAAAAAGAACAAGAGAATAAATGAAAACCAACACAGTCCCGTATGGTGCAAACACTAACACAGGAAACAATCACCCACAAAACACAATAGAACACAGGCTACCTAAATATAGCTCCCAATCAGAGACAACGACTGACACCTGCCTCTGATTGAGAACCATACTAGGCCAAACACAGAAATATAACAAACAGAACAAAACATAGAAAAACAACATAGAATGCCCACCCCAACTCACGCCCTGACCAACTAAAATAAAGACAGAAAAAAGGAACTAAGGTCAGAATGTGACTCCTACAGTCGGGAATCCTGCAATTGGGCAGCCGCCAAGTATAAAACAGCTGATTGTTGAGTTGTGGCTGTCAATTAACAGCAGGAGGTATCTAGAAGTTTTTTGGCCATTTTTCAAAGTACAGCTGAGGGGAAAATCTGTGTGAACAGGTGAGTGGAAAGGTGCTGGACTATAATTTCATCCTCATACTTTAGGCCTAAGATCTGTGGGTCCACTCGTTTCATTGGCCTATGCTATTGGTTGCATTTAACCCTCCTGTTGTGTTCGTTTCATGTTTTAATTCTGTGTTCCCATTACAAAATGACCGCCCCATTATAGCTGATTATAAATCCATAATAACACATATATTATCACCTAATGTTGTGTTAGATCTTTTTATCAACTTAAGTTCTTGTGAACATTACAAGTTTTGAACTTCACCAGAGGGACTGACTGTGACTGATACTGAGATGTTCTAATCCTCCACTATGTCACCAGAGGAACTGACTGTGACTGATACTGAGGTGTTCTAATCCTCCACTATGTCACCAGAGGGACTGACTGTGACTGATACTGAGGTGTTCTAATCCTCCACTATGTCACCAGAGGGACTGACTGTGACTGATACTGAGGTGTTCTAATCCTCCACTATGTCACCAGAGGAACTGACTGTGACTGATACTGAGGTGTTCTTCCCTCCACTATGTCACCAGAGGGACTGACTGTGACTGATACTGAGATGTTCTAATCCTCCACTATGTCACCAGAGGAACTGACTGTGACTGATACTGAGGTGTTCTTCCCTCCACTATGTCACCAGAGGGACTGACTGTGACTGATACTGAGGTGTTCTAATGGCACGTTTATGGCATGTTGTTGATGCTGACTGGGGTCCTACCACTCATGTTGTGGTGACATTGAGCTGTTTATGGCATGTTGTTGATGCTGACTGGGGTCCTACCACTCATGTTGTGGTGACATTGAGCTGTTTATAACATGGTGTTGATGCTGACTGGGGTCCTACCACTCATGAGGGTGTTACTACGAAGCAGCGTCAATGAGTTAACCAGCTAACTTGTCTAAATATTCCTAAATAATGTTTTATTTCGTAGAAAAAAAGCTTGAAATGGGCATGGTCTAATTGACTGAACAACCAAAAGCACATACTTATGTTTAGCTTTTTTAATGAGTCATAAAATCAAATGGTTATTTCTGGTTGTTTATCAAAGTTAGCTGTAGTTTACCCATTTGTTGTTTATCAAAGTTAGCTGTAGTATACCCATTTGTTGCTTATCAAAGTTAGCTGTAGTTTACCCATTTGGTGTTTATCAAAGTTAGCTGTAGTATACCCATTTGTTGCTTATCAAAGTTAGCTGTAGTTTACCCATTTGGTGTTTATCAAAGTTAGCTGTAGTATACCCATTTGTTGCTTATCAAAGTTAGCTGTAGTTTACCCATTTGTTGTTTATCAAAGTTAGCTGTATGTCACGATCGTCTTGCTGTGAGAGATTGGACCAAGGCGCAGCGTGTGCAAAATACATCTTCTTTTATTAAAGAAGAGAGAAAAACAAACAAGAAACGAACAACTAATCACGAACTAACAAAATAACAAAACTGACGACCGTGAAGCTGTACAGACAGATAGTGCTGACACAAACACTACACATAGACAATTACCCACAAACAGCTAAAGCCTATGGCTGCCTTAAATATGGCTCCCAATCAGAGACAACAATAACCAGCTGTCTCTGATTGAGAACCAATTCAGGCAACCATAGACTCTCCTAGACACCTATACTAAACACTAACCCATCTACTCTACTTAACCCCCTAAACCATACAACACCCTAGACAATACAAAAACACACAAAGACAACCCACCCCAACTCACGCCCTGACCAACTAAATAAATAAAAGAAAAAGGAACAATAGGTCAGGAACGTGACACTGTAGTATACCCATGTGTTGTTTATCAAAGTTAGCTGTAGTATACCCATTTGTTGTTTTTCAAGCTAATTCTAAGATGTAGGTCAGTAAACAAAACCATACTTGGGTTGCTGACTCTCAGAACCAATAGATGATTTGCTAGAGACATAAACAGATGAAATGTATACATTTCTAATATCCTTTCTAAGCACTCTACTCACATCCCACTACAAGGATCACTGGTCAGGACGGCCCACTCGCCGTCCACAACTAGGTCAGGGGTCAAATCAACATGGAGCCCTGGGTAGAGTGGGGGTCATTTTGATTTGAGTTTTGATTTGATTTCAAACAAAATATCTTTATTAGATCAAGTCAATCCAGGAAAATAACAGGCAGTAACATAAAGCATAATCCATTCTCCTGCCAAAGCTTCCAGAAGATTCTCCTCTTTTATTGGGTCTCAAAATTACGGAGTCATCCGTTGACGGATGACGGACAGCGGGATGATTGTCAGTCAAAAAAAGCATGTGCTTTTGTTGGCCTTTGTGCAGACTTTGTGCAAATGCAACTGAAAATAGCTGTCTTTTGACAGTTAAAAACGGGCAATGATGAATTGTCACATTTAACCTGACTCCTGGATTCCCCATCCACCCCCCAGGAGTGACGTTAGTCCCAAACAAGAAGCTGTAGGTGCCTGAGTTGCTCTCTCTCAGGTCTGTGATTCTCAGCGTGTAAGAGCAGGGTCACAGATGAGCGTTTTAAAACCCCAGGATGCATATGGTTTTTTGCTGTATTGATCCCCCCCAAAAATGTCATAATCTAATATTCCAGGAATTCCTTAAACAATGTGTCTTTAACGTTCCAACATCACAGTTTAGTTTTTTAATTTCTTATTGTTTTTTAAGTAAAAATAGTTTTTGCATGACTGACCCTAGTTTTCATATGTGGGTCAAATATGACCCATAGTTATTTCCTATGGAATCCATTACACTGAAACTGACCTTTCTGTTTGCTGCAACAATAAAATCTGTGTAATTAATAAAGTATGTATTAAGTATCTTGTTTTTCATGTTCGTTAATCACCATTTTTGTTTCTCCTTTTTAACTCATTGATTAAACTCATTGACTGTTTCGTTTGTTATTTTGTATTTGTGTAGTGTTCGCATTTATCAACTTTTTATTAAACATGTTGAACACGAACTACGCTGCGTCTTTGTCCGTTCCCTGCTACACCTCCTCTTCAGACGAAGAGGAGGAAGGTTGCCGTTACAGTGGTGTAGGGGTAAAACATATGACATAATTAAATCAATGTATACTGGCAATACGTGCAGCATTAATATTGGCAAGAAAAGAACAGAATTCTTTAACCAGGGGCGGGGCCTTCGTCAGGGTTGTAATCTGAGCCCTGCACTCTTCAATATTTACATTAACGAATTGGCCACTATTCTAGAAAAATCCTCAGCCCCTGGTGGTAGTCTCCAAAATTCAGAAGTTAAATGCCTACTCTTCGCAGATGACCTATGCCTGCTGTCACTCTTTTGGGGTATACTGCCAGGGCCCAGGTCTGGCAGTACTGCTCTAGCAGGTCCAGGCTCTGCTGTAGGCCATGTAGGCCATGTGCTACAGTTGACCGGGGGGGGTCGCTACAGTTGACCGGGGGGGGGTTTCGCTACAGTTGACCGGGGGGGGTCGCTAAAATAATGATTTTCCAGACAAGATCCAGATCTCAGGGAATTAGACCAAAGTTCTCAATTGGTACAAAATATATAGAGTACAGTACACACTACAATTACTGAGGTTTAAAAATAAGCTCAACTGGACACCTTAATGAGGCAGTGAATGAACTGAGAGAGAAAGCACGCAGGGCATTCTACGCCATTAAAAAGCAAATTCAAATAGAAATACCTATTAAAATTTGGCTAAAACAAATTGAATATGTCATTGAACCAATTGCACTTTATGGCAGCGAGGTGTGGGGTCCACTTGCAAAAACAAGATTTCATAAAATGGAACAAACACCTCATTGAAACCCTGCATGCAGAGTTCTGTAAGATTCTCCTACATGTCCAGAGGAAAACTACAAACAATGCATGCAGGGCAGAATTAGGCCAATATCCACTAATAATAAAAACTCAAAAATGAGCAATTAAGTTTTGGAAACATCTAAAACAGTGACCCCCTCTCATATCATTACCAAGCCCTGCAATACCAAGAGCTGAGCAAAGAAAAGAGTCCCCTCATCCAGCTGGTCCTGGGGCTGAGTTCACAAACCTGTTCTACTAACACACTGAAGCCTCAGGACCAGAACATCCAATCAATCAGGATAAACCAAATTACAACACAGTCAAAACAAAACTATATTGCTTATTGGGAAACACAAGCACAAACACAAAGCAAAATGCAGTGCTATCTGGCCCTAAATCGACAGTACACTGTGGCTAAATATTTGACCATGGTTACTGATCAAAACCTTAGAAAAACCTTGACAAAGTACAGGCTCAGTGAGCATAGCCTTGCCTTCCTTGAGAAGGGTAGACACAGGAAAACCTGGCTCCCTGTAGAGGAAAGGCTGTGCAACCACTGCACCACAGCAGAACCTGAGACGGAGCTGCATTTCCTGACAAAATGTAAAAAATATAAAACAACTACAGTGTCATTTTCCCAAATTTGAAACCCTTATTCAAGGTTTCAAAGACCTCTCTGATGAGAGTAGGCTACCTGTCCTGTTGGGGGA
The DNA here is from genome assembly GCF_016432855.1 of Salvelinus namaycush. Taxonomy (NCBI): domain Eukaryota; kingdom Metazoa; phylum Chordata; class Actinopteri; order Salmoniformes; family Salmonidae; genus Salvelinus; species Salvelinus namaycush. The sequence goes on along the minus strand of NW_024059097.1, from coordinate 195,862 downwards.
GGACACAGAGAGCTGTGGGTTAAGATGAGGGACAGTGTCTGACAGACCAATCAACCTGCACATGTACTCTACTGTATGTTTATTGTTATTGTTGAATGTATGGTTATTTTGGCCCTTGGTTACTGTTGTTACTGTTGTCCCGTTGACAATTTTGATTCTCATTTTTATTTCTTTTTTATATTGTAAATATCCAACATATGCTTTGGCAAGATGTACATTGTCAATAAAGCGAATTGAATTGAGAGCAGAGAGAGCAGACCAGAGAGAGAGAGAGAGAGAGAGAAGAGGGAGAGAGAGAGCAGAGAACAGATAGAAGAGAGAGCAGAGAGGGAGAGCAGAGTAGAGAGCAGAGAGAGAGCAAAGAGAGAGAGAACAGAGAGCAGAGCAGAGAGCATCGAGAGCAGGCTGAGAGAGCAGAGAGAGAGAGAGCAGAGTGAGAGAGCAGAGAGAGAGAGCAGAGAGAGGGCAGAGAGATAAAGCAGAGAGAGAGCAGTGAGAGAGCAGAGAGAGCAGAAAGGACCGAGAGAGAGAGAGCAGAGCGAGAGAGTAGAGAGAGAGCAGGAAGCAGAGAGAGAGCAGAGAGAGAGGAGAGGGTGATGATGACGTCACAGGTTCCTGTCCTAGAAGAGTCTGGTCTGGAGATTCCATCACAACACTCTGTTGCTATAGTGACCCTGCATGGCAGCACTCTGTTGCTATAGTGACCCTGCATCACAACACCCTGTTGCTATAGTGACCCTGCATCACAACACTCTGTTGCTATAGTGACCCTGCATTAAAACACTATGTTGCTATAGTGACCCTGCATCACACCACTGTTGCTATAGTGACCCTGCATCCAACACTCTGTTGCCATAGTGAGCCTGCATCACAACACTCTGTTGCTATAGTGACCCTGCATCACAACACCCTGTTGCTATAGTGACCCTGCATAACAACACTCTGTTGCTATAGTGACCCTGCATTACAACACTATGTTGCTATAGTGACCCTGCATCACAACACTGTTGCTATAGTGATCCTGCATCACAACACTCTGTTGCTATAGTGACACTGCATCACAACACTCTGTTTCTATAGTGACACTGCAATACAACACTATGTTGCTTTAGTGACCCTGCATCACAACACTGTTGCTATAGTGACCCTGCATCACAACACTCTGTTGCTATAGTGAGCCTGCATCACAACTCTGTTGCTATATTAACCCTGCATCACAACACTATGTTGCTATAGTGACCCTGCATCACAACACTCTTTTGCTATAGTGACCCTTCATTACAACACTCTGTTGCTATAGTGACCCTGCATCACAACACTCTGTTGCTATAGTGACCCTGCATCACAACACTCTGTTGCTATAGTGACCCTTCATTACAACACTCTGTTGCTATAGTAACCCTGCATCACAACACTCTGTTGCTATAGTGACCCTGCATCACAACACTCTGTTGCTATAGTGACCCTGCATTACAACACTGTTGTACAATTTGTTTAATTCAATTCCACATATTTAATTGTTTTGTATTTCATTTCATATTAGTTTCATGTTTCAACCAGTCGCAGGTTAACGTCAACCTGACAGAGGAAACGTAACATCAATAACCAAACTGTTTTCACAATTAACATGCTTTTCTTGTTTCAAGTATGTTTTATTATGAAAAGTACAATATATCCTTGTAGACTTGTACAACTATGGAACATATGTCCATATATAATTATACAATTTGTTATTCAACATAAAAGACGTACAACAAATGATCACATTGGTATTTTAACGGTGTTATTGTCACAATTATAGGAAGACACGCATGTGTGTGTGTGTGTGTCCTGTGTGTCCAGTGAGTGTGTGTGTGTCCAGTGTGTGTGTGTCCAGTGTGAGTGTCTGTGTGTGTGTGTCCAGTGTGTGTGTGTGTGTCCAGTGTGAGTGTGTGTCCTGTGTGAGTGTGTGTGTGTGTGTGTCCAGTGTGTGTGTGTGTCCAGTGTGTGTGTGTGTGTGTCCAGTGTGTGTGTGTCCAGTGTGTGTGTGTGTGTCCAGTGTGTGTGTGTGTTTCCAGTGTGTGTGTGTGTGTGTGTGTCCAGTGTGTGTGTGTCCTGTGTGTGTGTGTGTGTTTCCAGTGTGTGTGTGTTTCCAGTGTGTGTGTGTGTCCAGTGTGTGTGTGTGTCCAGTGTGTGTGTGTGTGTGTCCAGTGTGTGTGTGTGTGTGTGTCCAGTGTGAGTGTGTGTGTGTGTTTCCAGTGTGTGTGTGTGTCCAGTGTGTGTGTGTGTTTCCAGTGTGTGTGTGTGTGTCCAGTGTGTGTGTGTGTGTCCAGGGTGCGTGTGTCCAGTGTGTGTGTGTATCTGTCCAGTGTGTGTGCCCAGTGTGTCTGTTCAGTGTGAGTGTGTGTGTCCAGTGTGAGTGTGTGTGTGTGTGTGTGTCCAGTATGAGTGTGTGTGTGTGTCCAGTGTGTGTGTATCTGTCCAGTGTGAGTGTGTGTGTGTGTCCAGTGTGTGTGAGTGTGTGTCCAGTGTGTGTGTGTGTGTGTGTCCAGTGTGTGTGTATCTGTCCAGTGTGTGTGTGTGTGTGTCCAGTGAGTGTGTGTGTGTGTGTGTGTGTGTCCAGTGTGTGTGTATCTGTCCAGTGTGTGTGTGTGTGTCCAGTGTGAGTGTGTGTCCAGTGTGAGTGTGTGTGTGTGTGTGTGTGTGTGTGTGTGTGTGTGTGTGTGTGTGTGTGTGTGTGTCCAGTGTGAGTGTGTGTGTCCAGTGTGTGTGTGTCCAGTGTGTGTGTATCTGTCCAGTGTGTCTGTGTGTGTGTCCAGTGTGAGTGTGTGTGTGTGTCCAGTGTGAGTGTGTGTGTCCAGTGTGTGTGTGTGTGTGTGTGTCCAGTGTGTGTGTATCTGTCCAGTGTGTGTCCAGTGTGAGTGTGTGTGTTTGTCCAGTGTGAGTGTGTGTGTGTCCAGTGTGTGTGTGTGTGTGTGTCCAGTGTGTCTGTGTGTGTGTGTCCAGTGTGTCTGTGTGCGTGTCCAGTGAGTGTGTGTGTGTCCAGTGTGAGTGTGTGTGTGTCCAGTGTGTGTCCAGTGTGAGTGTTTGTGTCCAGTGTGTCTGTGTGTGTGTCCAGTGTGTCTGTGTGTGTGTCCAGTGAGTGTGTGTGTCCAGTGTGTGTGTGTGTCCAGTGTGTGTGTGTGTCCAGTGTGTGTGTGTGTCCAGTGTGTGTGTGTGTGTGTGTCCAGTGTGTGTGTGTGTGTGTCCAGTGTGTGTGTATCTGTCCAGTGTGTGTCCAGTGTGAGTGTGTGTTTGTCCAGTGTGAGTGTGTGTGTTTCCAGTGTGTGAGTGTGTGTGTCCAGTGTGTCTGTGTGTGTGTCCAGTGTGTCTGTGTGTGTGTCCAGTGTGTGTGTGTGTTTCCAGTGTGTGTGTGTGTCCAGTGTGTGTGTGTGTTTCCAGTGTGTGTGTGTGTGTGTGTCCAGTGTGTGTGTGTGTTTCCAGTGTGTGTGTGTGTTTCCAGTGTGTATGTGTGTGTGTCCAGTGAGTGTGTGTGTCCAGTGTTTGTGTGTGTCCAGTGTGTGTGTGTGTGTGTGTCCAGTGTGTGTGTGTGTGTCCAGTGTGTGTCCAGTGTGAGTGTGTGTGTCCAGTGTGTGTCCAGTGTGAGTGTGTGTGTCCAGTGTGTGTGTCCAATGTGAGTGTGTGTGTCCAGTGTGTCTGTGTGTGTGTCCAGTGTGTCTGTCTGTGTGTCCAGTCTGTGTGTGTGTCCAGTGAGTGTGTGTGTGTGTCCAGTGTGAGTGTGTGTGTGTCCAGTGTGTGTGTGTCCACTTTGTGTGTATGTGTGTGTGTGTGTGTCCAGTGTGTGTTTGTGTGTCCAGTGTGAGTGTGTGTCCTGTGTGAGTGTGTGTGTGTGTGTGTCCAGTGTGTGTGTGTGTCCAGTGTGTGTGTGTGTGTGTCCAGTGTGTGTGTGTCCAGTGTGTGTGTGTGTGTCCAGTGTGTGTGTGTGTTTCCAGTGTGTGTGTGTGTGTGTGTCCAGTGTGTGTGTGTCCAGTGTGTGTGTGTGTGTTTCCAGTGTGTGTGTGTTTCCAGTGTGTGTGTGTGTCCAGTGTGTGTGTGTGTCCAGTGTGTGTGTGTGTGTGTCCAGTGTGTGTGTGTGTGTGTCCAGTGTGAGTGTGTGTGTGTGTTTCCAGTGTGTGTGTGTGTCCAGTGTGTGTGTGTGTTTCCAGTGTGTGTGTGTGTGTCCAGTGTGTGTGTGTGTGTCCAGGGTGCGTGTGTCCAGTGTGTGTGTGTATCTGTCCAGTGTGTGTGCCCAGTGTGTCTGTTCAGTGTGAGTGTGTGTGTCCAGTGTGAGTGTGTGTGTGTGTGTGTGTCCAGTATGAGTGTGTGTGTGTGTCCAGTGTGTGTGTATCTGTCCAGTGTGAGTGTGTGTGTGTGTCCAGTGTGTGTGAGTGTGTGTCCAGTGTGTGTGTGTGTGTGTGTCCAGTGTGTGTGTATCTGTCCAGTGTGTGTGTGTGTGTGTCCAGTGAGTGTGTGTGTGTGTGTGTGTGTGTCCAGTGTGTGTGTATCTGTCCAGTGTGTGTGTGTGTGTCCAGTGTGAGTGTGTGTCCAGTGTGAGTGTGTGTGTGTGTGTGTGTGTGTGTGTGTGTGTGTGTGTGTGTGTGTGTGTGTGTGTGTGTGTGTCCAGTGTGAGTGTGTGTGTCCAGTGTGTGTGTGTCCAGTGTGTGTGTATCTGTCCAGTGTGTCTGTGTGTGTGTCCAGTGTGAGTGTGTGTGTGTGTCCAGTGTGAGTGTGTGTGTGTGTGTGTGTGTGTGTGTGTGTGTCCAGTGTGTGTGTATCTGTCCAGTGTGTGTCCAGTGTGAGTGTGTGTGTTTGTCCAGTGTGAGTGTGTGTGTGTCCAGTGTGTGTGTGTGTGTGTGTCCAGTGTGTCTGTGTGTGTGTGTCCAGTGTGTCTGTGTGCGTGTCCAGTGAGTGTGTGTGTGTCCAGTGTGAGTGTGTGTGTGTCCAGTGTGTGTCCAGTGTGAGTGTTTGTGTCCAGTGTGTCTGTGTGTGTGTCCAGTGTGTCTGTGTGTGTGTCCAGTGAGTGTGTGTGTCCAGTGTGTGTGTGTGTCCAGTGTGTGTGTGTGTCCAGTGTGTGTGTGTGTCCAGTGTGTGTGTGTGTGTGTGTCCAGTGTGTGTGTGTGTGTGTCCAGTGTGTGTGTATCTGTCCAGTGTGTGTCCAGTGTGAGTGTGTGTTTGTCCAGTGTGAGTGTGTGTGTTTCCAGTGTGTGAGTGTGTGTGTCCAGTGTGTCTGTGTGTGTGTCCAGTGTGTCTGTGTGTGTGTCCAGTGTGTGTGTGTGTTTCCAGTGTGTGTGTGTGTCCAGTGTGTGTGTGTGTTTCCAGTGTGTGTGTGTGTGTGTGTCCAGTGTGTGTGTGTGTTTCCAGTGTGTGTGTGTGTTTCCAGTGTGTATGTGTGTGTGTCCAGTGAGTGTGTGTGTCCAGTGTTTGTGTGTGTCCAGTGTGTGTGTGTGTGTGTGTGTCCAGTGTGTGTGTGTGTGTCCAGTGTGTGTCCAGTGTGAGTGTGTGTGTCCAGTGTGTGTCCAGTGTGAGTGTGTGTGTCCAGTGTGTGTGTCCAATGTGAGTGTGTGTGTCCAGTGTGTCTGTGTGTGTGTCCAGTGTGTCTGTCTGTGTGTCCAGTCTGTGTGTGTGTCCAGTGAGTGTGTGTGTGTGTCCAGTGTGAGTGTGTGTGTGTCCAGTGTGAGTGTGTGTTTCCAGTGTGTGTGTGTGTGTGTGTGTGTGTGTCCAGTGTGTGTGTGTGTGTCCAGTGTGTGTATGTGTGTCCAGTGTGTGTGTGTGTGTCCAGTGTGTGTGTCCAGTGTGAGTGTGTATGTCCAGTGTGTGTGTCCAGTGTGTCTGTCTGTGTGTCCA
>NW_024059097.1:140000-187500 GCF_016432855.1 Salvelinus namaycush | reverse complement strand
TTAAAGTAGTCAAAAGTGTAGTATTTGGTTCCAAACTCATTGGTTGCATCTGCAGTTTGTTTTGGTTGTGTTTTGGGTTGTGTTTTGCCCAATAGTAACTGAACTGTGGATGAGGACTGGAGTAATTTTCTGTCTAAGGGAGTAGATAACACATTTCTAAACAATACTAAATTAATCCTGATTATGCCTTGATTAATACAAATCATAAATAAATCATGAATAATAACACTAAGAGTCGGTTTGATCAGATCTGAATCAGGAAACTAAGAGTTGGTTTAAACAGATCTGAATCAGGATACTAAAAGTTGGTTTAAACAGATCTGAATCAGGAAACTAAGAGTTGGTTTAAACAGATCTGAATCAGGAAACTAAGAGTTGGTTTAAACAGATCTGAATCAGGATACTAAAAGTTGGTTTAAACAGATCTGAATCAGGAAACTAAGAGTTGGTTTAAACAGATCTGAATCAGGAAACTAAGAGTTGGTTTGAACAGATCTGAATCAGGAAACGAAGAGTTGGTTTAAACAGATCTGAATCAGGAAACTAAGAGTTGGTTTAAACCTATCTGAATCAGGAAACTAAGAGTTGGTTTAAACAGATCTGAATCAGGAAACTAAGAGTTGGTTTAAACAGATCTGAATCAGGAAACTAAGAGTTGGTTTAAACAGATCTGAATCAGGACACTAAGAGTTGGTTTAAACAGATCTGAATCAGGAAACTAAGAGTTGGTTTAAACAGATCTGAATCAGGAAACTAAGAGTTGGATTAAACAGATCTGAATCTGTTTAAAGATAGAACTGCCAAATGGGGTGGAGTTGCAATCTACTGTAGAGACAGCCTGCAGAGTTCTGTCCTACTATCCAGGTCTGTACCCAAACAATTCCAGCTTCTACTTTTAAAAACCCACCTTTCCAGAAACAAGTCTCTCACCGTCGCCGCTTGCTATAGACCACCCTCTGCCCCCAGCTGTTCCCTGGACACCATATGTGAACTGATTGCCCCCCATCTATCTTCAGAGCTCGTGCTGCTAGGTGACCTAAACTGGGACATGCTTAACACCCCGGCCATCCTACAATCTAAGCTTGATGCCCTCAATCTCTCACAAATTGTCAATGAACCCACCAGGTACAACCCCAAATCCGTAAACACGGCCACCCTCAACGATATCATCCTAACCAACTTGCCCTCCAAATACTCCTCTGCTGTTTTCAACCAAGATCTCAGCGATCACTGCCTCATTGCCTGCGTCCGTAACGGGTCTGCGGTCAAACGACCACCCCTCATCACTATCAAACGCTCCCTAAAACACTTCAGCGAGCAGGTCTTCCTAATCGACCTGGCCCGGGTATCCTGGAAGGATATTGACCTCATCCTGTCAGTAGAGGATGCCTGGTCATTCTTTAAAAGTGCCTTCCTCACCATCTTAAATAAGCATGCCCCTTTCAAAAAATTTAGAACCAGGAACAGATATAGCCCTTGGTTCTCTCCAGACCTGACTGCCCTTAACCAGCACAAAAACATCTTGTGGCGTTCTGCATTAGCATCGAATAGCCCCCGTGATATGCAACTTTTCAAGGAAGTCAGGAACAAATATACACAGGCAGTTAGGAAAGCTAAGGCTAGCTTTTTCAAGCAGAAATTTGCATCCTGTAGCACAAACTCAAAAAAGTTCTGGGACACTGTAAAGTCCATGGAGAATAAGAGCACCTCCTCCCAGCTGCCCACTGCACTGAGGCTAGAAAACTCTGTCACCACGATAAATCCACTATAATTGAGAATTTCAACAATCATTTTCCTACGGCTGGCCATGCTTTCCACCTGGCTAACCCTACCCCGGTCAACAGCCCTGCACTCCCCACAGCAACTCACCCAAGCCTCCCCTATTTCTCCATGCTTTCCACCTGGCTAACCCTACCCCGGTCAACAGCCCTGCACTCCCCACAGCAACTCACCCAAGCCTCCCCTATTTCTCCTTCACCCAAATCCAGATAGCTGATGTTCTTAAAGAACTGCAAAACCTGGACCCCTACAAATCAGCCGGGCTAGACAATCTGGACCCTCTCTTTCTAAAATTATCTGCTGAAATTGCTGCAACCACAATTACTAGCCTGTTCAACCTCTCTTTCGTATTGTCTGAGATCCCTAAAGATTTGAAAGCTGCCGCAGTCATCCCCCTCTTCAAAGGGGGAGACACTCTAGACCCTAACTGCTACAGACCTATTACTATCCTGCCCTGCCTTTCGAAGGTCTTCGAAAGCCAAGTTAATAAACAGATTACCGACCGCTTTGAATTTCACCGTACCTTTTCCGCTATGCAATCTGGTTTCAGAGCTGGTCATGGGTGCACCTCAGCCACGCTCAAGGTCCTAAACGATATCATAACCGCCATCGATAAGAGACATTACTGTGCAGCCGTATTCATCGACCTGGCCAAGGCTTTTGACTCTGTCAATCACCACATTCTTATTGGCAGACTCAACAGCCTTGATTTCTCAAATGATTGCCTCGCTTGGTTCACCAACTACTTCTCTTATAGAGTTCAGTGTGTCAAATCGGAGTGCCTGTTGTCTGGACCTCTTGAAGTCTCTATGGGGGTGCCACAGGGTTCAATTCTCGGGCCGACTCTCTTCTCTGTATACATCAATGATGTCGCTCTTGCTGCTGGTGATTCTCTGATCCACCTCTACGCAGACGACACTATTCTGTATACTTCTGGCCAACTGATCACTGCCCACACCCGCCGGACCGTCCAGCATCACTACTCTGGACGGCTCTGATTTAGAATATGTGGACAACTACAAATACCTAGGTTTTTGGTTAGACTGTAAACTCTCCTTCCAGACTCATAATAAGTATCTCCAATCCAAAATTAAATCTAGAATAGGCTTCCTATTTCGCAACAAAGCATCCTACACTCATGCAGCCAAACATACCCTCGTAAAACTGACCATCCTACCGATCCTCGACTTCAGCAATGTCATCTATAAAATAGCCTCCAACACTCTACTCAACAAATTGGATGCAGTTTATCACAGTGCCATCCGTTTTGTCACCAAAGCCCCATATATTACCCACCACTGCGACCTGTACGCTCTCGTTGGCTGGCCATCGCTTCATACTCGTTGCCAAACCATCTGGCTCCAGGTCATCTACAAGTCTCTGCTAGGTAAAGCCCCGCCTTATCTCAGCTCACTGGTCACCATAGCAGCACCCACTCGTAGCACGCGCTCCAGCAGGTGTTTTTCACTGGTCACCCCCAAAGCCAGTTCATCATTTGGCCGCCTCTCCTTCCAGTTCTCTGCTGCCAATGACCGGAACAAACTGCAAAAATCTCTGAAGCTGGAGACTCTTCTCTCCCTCACTAGCTTTAAGCACCAGCTGTCATAGCAGCTCACAGATCACTGCACCTGTACATAGCCCATCTGTAAATAGCTCATCTATCTACATAATCTCCATACTGTGTTTATGTATCTTGCTCCTTTGCACCCCACTATCTCTACTTGCACATTCGTCTTCTGTACATCTACCATTCCAGTGTTTAATTGCTATAATGTAATTACTTCTCCACCATGGCCTATTTATTGCCTTAACTCCCTTATCTTACCTCATTTGCACTCACTGTATAAAGACTTTTTGTTTTCTTTTGTTCTACTGTATTATTGACTATGTTTTGTTTATTCCATGTGTAACTCTGTGTTGTTGTATGTGTCGAATTGCTATGCTTTATCTTGGCCAGGTCACAGTTGCAAATGAGAATTTGTTCTCAACTAGCTTACCTGGTTAAATAAAGGTGAAATAAAAATAATAAAAAATGATATGAGTGAGAAAGTTAGACGCTACAACAAAACATGCTAACCTCTCACCATTACCAATAACATAGACTACAACAAAACATGCTAACCTCTCACCATTACCAATAACAGAGGCTACAACAAAACATGCTAACCTCTCACCATTACCAATAACAGAGGCTACAACAAAACATGCTAACCTCTCACCATTACCAATAACAGAGGCTACAACAAAACATGCTAACCTCTCACCATTACCAATAACAGAGGCTACAACAAAACATGCTAACCTCTCACCATTACCAACAACAGAGGCTACAACAAAACATGCTAACCTCTCACCATTACCAATAACAGAGGCTACAACAAAACATACTAACCTCTCACCATTACCAATAACAGAGGCTACAACAAAACATGCTAACCTCTCACCATTACCAATAACAGAGGCTACAACAAAACATGGTAACCTCTCACCATTACCAATAACAGAGGCTACAACAAAACATGCTAACCTCTCACCATTACCAATAACAGAGGCTACAACAAAACATGCTAAACTCTCACCATTACCAACAACAGAGGCTACAACAAAACATCTTAACCTCTCACCATTACCAATAACAGAGACTACAACAAAACATGCTAACCTCTCACCATTACCAATAACAGAGGCTACAACAAAACATGCTAACCTCTCACCGTTACCAATAACAGAGGCTACAACAAAACATGCTAACCTCTCACCATTACCAATAACAGAGGCTACAGCAAAACATGCTAACCTCTCACCATTACCAATAACAGAGGATACAACAAAACATGCTAACCTCTCACCAGTACCAATAACAGAGACTACAACAAAACACGCTAACCTCTCACCATTACCAATAACAGAGGATACAACAAAACATGCTAACCTCTCACCATTAACCTCAAATAAAAGGTGACATTCTGTACTGTCACCTAATATGAAACATTCTATCTCAAATCCTAAATGCTGGAGCATAACACCACAATGTAAACCTGTAAGCTTCACTGTCCAAACACATATGGTGTGGACTATGTGTGTCTGGTAAACACATGTGGATCTGGTGAACAGTTATCACTTGTTGACCAACTACAGGAATACTGACCTCAGAGTCTCCAGTTTACAGTGGGGATTCCCCAGTCCAGCAGAGAGCAGCTTCACTCCTGAATCCTTCAGGTCATTGTTACTCAGGTCCAGCTCTCTCAGGTGTGAGGGGTTTGACCTCAGAGCTGAGACCAGAGAAGCACAGCCTTCCTCTGTGACTAGACACCCTGACAGCCTGCAAAGAGTCAAATCATATTAAAATCACACTGATATTCTTTGGTGGTGAAAATAGTGGCAGAATATTTTTTCAACATATTCAGATATATCAGTGTCCTAAAACCTGCCATATCTATTCAAAAATTGATGTTTCATTTTTAGAAATTACAATTATCAAAGTATTGTTTGTAGAGAGAAAAATGTATAGTACAAATATTTGAGTAGACTGACCAGACCAGTTTAAAAAGCAGTATCAGTCAAAAGACAGACATTGAGGTAACAGATTTAGATTGTATTGAGTATACAGTCCACATCATATCTATTTTGACAGTGAAGCTAACATTTTAAATGTTGCTCTATACTCCAGCATTTTGGATTTGAGATCAAATGTTTCATATGAGGTGACAGTATATAATGTCACCTTTTATTTGAGGGTATTTTAATACATATCTGTTTCACCATTTAGAAATGAAAGCACTTTATGTATCTAGTCCCCCCATTTGAAGAAGTCATAAGTATTCTGACCAATTCACTTATAGTGTATTAAAGTTGTCAAAAGTTTAGTGTTTGGTTCCAAACTCATTGGTTGCATCTGCAGTTTGTTTTGGTTGTGTTTTGGGTTGTGTTTTGCCCAATAGTAACTGAACTGTGGATGATGACTGGAGTAATGTTCTGTCTAAGGGAGTAGATAACACGTTTCTAAACAATACTAAATTAATCCTGATTATGCCTTGATTAATACAAATCATAAATAAATAATGAATAATAACACTAAGAGATGGTTTGAACAGATCTGAATCAGGATACTAAGAGTTGGTTTGAACAGATCTGAATCAGGAAACTAAGAGATGGTTTAAACAGATCTGAATCAGGACACTAAGAGTTGGTTTAAACAGATCTGAATCAGGAAACTAAGAGTTGGTTTGAACAGATCTGAATCAGGAAACTAAGAGTTGGTTTAAACAGATCTGAATCAGGACACTAAGAGTTTATTTAGCTTTTTGGCCATCAAGGGAAACTCTATGTCTGGCGCAAACCCAACACCTCTCATCACCCCGAGAACACCATCCCCACAGTGAAGCATGGTGGTGGCAGCATCATGCTGTGGGGATGTTTTTCATCGGCAGGGACTGGGAAACTGGTCAGAATTGAAGGAATGATGGATGGCGCTAAATACAGGGAAATTCTTGAGGGAAACCTGTTTCAGTCTTCTAGAGATTTTGAGACTGCTAAAGCAACACTCGAGTGGTTAAATGGGAAAAATGTAAATGTCTTGGAATGGTCAAGTCAAAGCATAGACCTCAATCCAATTGAGAATCTGTGGAATGACTTTCAGATTGCGGTACACCAGCGGAGCCCATCCAACTTGAAGGAGCTGGAGCAGTTTTGCCTGGAAAAATGGTCAAACATCCCAGTGGCTAAATGTGCCAAGCTTATAGAGACATACCCCAAGAGACTTGCAGCTGTAATTGCTGCAAAAGGTGGCTCTACAAAGTATTGACTTTGGGGGGGGGGGGGGGGGGTGAATAGTTATGCACACTCAAGTTATTTTCTTTTTTATTTATTGGTTGTTTAACAATAAAGAATATTTTGCACCTTCAAAGTGGTAGGAATGTTGTGTAAATCAACTGATACAAACCCCCAAAACATCTATTTTAATTACAGGTTTTCAGGCAACAAAATAGGAAAAATGCCAAGGGGGGTGAAAACTTTTGCAAGCCACTGAACAAACATAAATATGTATGTGAAAGGTGACATTCTGTACTGTCATCTAATTCGAAACATTATATCTCAAATCCAACATGCTGGGGCATAACACCAAATGTAAAACTGTAAGCTTCACTGTCCAAACACATATGGTGTGGACTATGTGTGTCTGGTAAACACATGTGGATCTGGTGAACAGTTATCACTTGTTGACCAACTACAGGAATACTGACCTCAGAGTCTCCAGTTTACAGTGTGGATCCTCCAGTCCAGCAGAGAGCAGTCTGACTCCTGAGTCTCCTGGGTGATTGTAGCTCAGGTCCAGCTCTCTCAGGTGTGAGGGGTTTGACTCCAGAGCTGAGACCAGAGAAGCACAGCCTTCCTCTGTGACTCCACAGCCTGACAGCCTGACAAAGAGATCATCATGACTTCAAAAACACTGTTAATTTAACACCAGTAGTGTAGAAGGACAATGGCAGATGCATTTAGTTAATTCTCCCAAACAACATAAAGATTAATCTTCTGTCTTCTAGAACTATATGGTCATTTTGTTATACTAATGTAAACATCAATGCATTGATTCAGTATGTTATTCAATATAATATTATATACATATTATAATACATCATTTTCTCTAACTGAATATTTCTTCCTGATGATTAGTTCTTATATGTCATTTTATTTACTCACAGAACAGCTCTGGAGGCTTTGACCACTGGCAGCAGCCTCAGAAGACCTTCCTCTGATCTGGAGTATTTATTCAGGTCAAACACATCTAGCTCCTTTTCTGAAGTCAGCAACACAAAGACCAGAGCTGACCACTGTGCAGGTGACAGGTTGGGTTTTGAGAGACTTCCTGATCTCAGGTAGCTTTGGATCTCCTCCACTAGAGAATGGTCATTCAGTTCATTCAGACAGTGGAACAGATTGATGCTCCTCTCTGGAGAGAGATTCTCCCCGATCTTCTCCTTGATGTACTTGACTGTTTCTTCATGGCTCTGTGAGCTGCTTCTTGTCTTTGTCAGTAGACCTCGTAAGTGCTTCTGATTGGACTCCAGTGAGAGGCCCAGAAGGAAGCGGAGGAAAAGGTCCAGGTTTCCCGTCTCACTTTGTAAGGCTTTATCCACAGCACTCTTGTAGAACGTAACAGCAGACTTGTCTTCTGTTTGCAGGTTGTCCATTAGATTCTCATTGTTGTTGATGAATGAGAGGAACACATATACAGCAGCCAGAAACTCCTGAATGCTCAGATGAACAAAGCAGTACACCTTGTCCTGGTACAGCACACATTCCTCTTTAAAGATCTGTGTGCACAATCCTGAGTACACTGAGGCTTCATTGACATCAATGCCAGCCTCTTTCAGGTCTTCTTCATAGAAAATCAGATTGCCATTCACAAGCTGTTGAAAAGCCAGTTTTCCCAGAGACAGAATGCTCTCTTTATTCCAGTGTGGACCTGTCTCTTCTTTCCCAAGATACTTTTCACTCTTCTGCTTGGTATGAAACACCACAAGGTGTGTGTACATCTCAGTCAGAGTCTTGGGCATCTCTTCTCTCTTATGTTTCAGCATGTGTTCAAGGACTGTTGCAGAAATCCAACAGAAGACTGGAATGTGGCACATGATGTGGAGGCTCCTTGATGTCTTTATGTGTGAGATGATTCTGCTGGCCATGTCCTCATCACTGAATCTCTTCCTGAAGTACTCCTCCTTCTGTGGGTCATTGAACCCTCGTACCTCTGTCACCTGGTCAACACACCATGAAGGGATCTTATTGGCTGCTGCAGGTCGGGTAGTTATCCAGAGGAGAGCAGAGGGAAGCAGATTTCCCTTGATGAGATTTGTCAGCAGAACATCCACGGAGGTTGACTCTGTGACGTCACAACAGATCTTGTTCTTCTGGAAGTCTAGGGGCAGTCGGCACTCATCCAGACCGTCAAAGATGAACAGAACTTTGTACTTGTTGTAGTTGGAGATTCCTGATTGTTTGGTTTCCATTGAGAAGTGATTGAGAAGCTCAATGAAAGTGTGTTTGTCCCCTTTCATCAAATTCAGCTCCCGGAAAGGGAATGAAAATACAAATTGGACATCCTGATTTGCTTTTCCTTCAGCCCAGTCCAGAATGAACTTCTGCACAGAGACTGTTTTTCCAATGCCAGCGACTCCCTTTGTCAGCACAGTTCTGATAGGTTTGTCTTGTCCAGTTAAGGGTTTGAAGATGTCGTTACATTTGATTGCAGTCTCTGGTCTTGCTTGTTTCCTGGTTGTTGTCTCAATCTGTCTCAGCTCATGTTCATTATTGACCTCTCCTGTTCCACCCTCTGTGATGTAGAGCTCTGTGTAGATCTTATTCAGAAGTGTTGGGTTTCCTTGTTTAGCGATCCCCTCAAATACACATTGAAACTTCTTCTTTAGATTAGATTTGAGTTCACGTTGGCAAATCACAGCAAGCTCATCTGAATGAAGAAATAACACAGAGGATATTAATATTACGTCTGTTTTAATGACTACAGTATTGTAAGACGGTTATAACGTTTTACATTATAATAATTTATTCTATTAACTGACTGTATAAATGTGTAAATGTTTTCATAATGCATTACAGACTGGTGTGACTGATTATATTATTATTGGTATTATTGATGGTATTATTAATGTTGTCTCTCTCTCTAAATTAATCATCACAACACATCCCTGCTGCTACTTGATGAGGTCACTAGGTGTTGTGTTAAGGCTGCTACAATATCATTTAGTTACACAGCTACTTTAGCTGTACTTTAGCTACAGCTTTTAAATGTTATAAAACAGCATTCAACATGAGGCAGACAGATCTTACTTTTCTCCAGTGTGTCAGCAAGCTCCTTCTGGTTCATTTTCCTCAGGACGTGCAGTGTGATCTTCAGAGCCCCCTCTCTGGCACTGCTCTCCTGCTTCTCATCTTCAGCATCCACCACTTCCTGCTTCTGACTCTCAAAGCCTTCTGGGAGTTCTGGACTAAGAATGCTCTTGAACATCTTCAGCTCGTTCTTCACAAATGTCATAATTTTCTCTTCAAGCAACTGAAATAAATAAAGTAAATAAGTTAAGCAAGAGAAGAAATGCTTTCTTATTAACACATTAATGAATGATTGACATATCAACTTTACTTGAGGTAAACAAAAACAAATGTACATAACAGGACCACATACACTGAATATGGAGGCCAGGTCTGTTTGATGACTCTGGGAAGACTGACCACTGAGAATCTCTGACTCTGATCTCTCCTGTTGGTTTCTGTGGGCAAAACATGAGATTACATCTCCTCATCCAGGGAGTGCACAGACACACACACACACACACACACACACACACACACACACACACACACACACACACACACACACACACACACACAGACACACACACACACACACACACACACACACACACACACACACACACACACACACACACACACACACACACACACACACACACACTCACACACACACACACACACACATACACACACACACACACACACACACACACACACACACACACACACACACAGACACACAGGAAGGGAATGTTGTGTTTGTTTAATATTGTTTTAGGACTATGAAAATGGACAAAAGGATTAGCCTATGGATTATGAAAACAACAACAATAAATGGGAAAATGGGAGAGTAGAAATGACTAGAGACAGTGTTGTTTAACTCACTGACCATGACCCATGAGTTCTTCTTACCTTTGTTCAGTTGAAAAGTCTCCCTTTCTAAACTGTATAGGTTGACCCATAGACTGGTCACTCTTCATGGACACACAGCTGGGTACAGGGGAGGCTGGTCTCTCCTGCTTGATTGGACTTCAACACAACAGAGACAAACATTACATCTCTCATCTACTCTGAGCTCAGATGGGGAAACATCAGAAGAGTTTCATTCCAAAAAGCCATATATCCATTTTCAGAAATGTTCGTAATTTAGCTTTTATTCTTTAAAGAAGTTATGTTTATGTTAAGTTATGTTTTTGCTAAATGAGATGGCACTTGGGTACCTGCTTCTATAAACCAATGAGGAGATGCCACGTGGGTACCTGCTTCTATAAACCAATGAGGAGATGCAGCGCGAACTGCGTCACAAATAGAACTGACTTCTAGACACTCGTTGCCGCGCGCGAGCAGTGTGTCATTTTTAATAACGAAATTCATTTAGTGACGCGAGCGTTGTAGTCAGCCCCGCTAAAAGGCTGGTGTCGTTACTCTGCCTTCTCCGGGGACATGTTGAGGTAAATTTACTAACCGGGAGGGTTGAATTATGTAATTTATTGGTGGGCTGGAAGACGCACTCTTGTCTTTTCTATTCCGAGGTTGTTTACTCGCAATATCAGATATTAAGATGTTTTTTATAATGAATGTATACTGAGGTTGAGGTTCTGACTAGTGATTATTTACCCGGTGTTCAATACCTGCTATTGAGGCGCCCTGAAAATAATATTCAAAAGTTCGGTCCTTGGACACAGAGGGGTTAAACACTAAAGTTACCGTCCATCTAGTGAAGAGAGGAGAACCGGATAGAGGTAGCCAGCATCCGTCAACGAGAGAATGATGTATTGTTAGCTAAGTTAACTAGGATGCTGCTGGTAGATAGCTAGCTTACCGAGCTGTACCAACTAGCTTGGCTAGCTAGCTGGTCGTTCTGTACCTCGTCTCGATGAAAAAGACGAATCCGGTGAACTATGGGGTTTTATAAGGTTTTTGACATGCTTAACTAACTTTAAGCTAGTAGGGTTTCTTATGCATTAAAGTTTGAGTTGCTGACTCATGTGAACCTGCATTTTCCATTGTTCTCAGACTTACCAGTGCTCAAGGCCTAAAAACTGAAATATGTGTGTGTATGCAACAAATGTATCAGGACGTAAGGGATAAGCAGAAGTGTGAAATAATGTGTGTGTGTGTGTTAAGAAGGGCACTGTACTGTGTGACCGAGACTGTGCTAATCTTAGAGAGGCACAGGAGGGGTGTAGAGGGAGGGGGGTGAATCAGGAGACTACTGACTGTGGTGTACAATAGACAATAACAGATAAACTATACACACGAAGAACATCTGTGAGGTTCTGAGTTATGCACTATAACCCAATACTATAACACACGTGATTGAATATTAGCAACTGTATTATATGTGATTGAATACTCAACGTGATTGAATATTAGCAAACTGTTAGCCCCAGATAAGAGTGCTGGGAAGCTGTAGTTAGCCTTGAGCGAGAACAGTGGGCATTGTATACAGGTGCAAATAGCTCAGACAATGTTATAAAACTGTCTGACCTCAGTCTCTGGGGTGAGGGAGCGTAATCTACACAGCAACAGCGACAGGACACCAGAGAGCACAAAGAGGCTGGGACCAGCTTATGCGCCAACACCAACGATAGGCTGGGTGAGTCTAAACCACGCCCAGTCTCTACTCTGACAGGCCGGTTCGGAAGTGGGAACTATCTCTGTCACGAGTATAATATACTATCTTTGTCAGGAACAAATCAGTTCTCTGTCTTATCCTGTGTGATGAAACATTGAACCCGTATATACGGAAATTGCATTTGCCATTTATTAACTTTTGAATTAAACAATTATTTTAACCAAGTTCAGGTGTACTATTGTTCCTATCTCAGTTGAACCTTCGCAACCCTAATAATGACACAACCTGTCTCAGTAGAAGTAGACTGTTAGGAGTGTTTTAGTGCCATTCACTATACTAACATTACACCATACATTTAATTTATCTACACAGCCTTAACAGAACCACAAAATGAAACAAGGACAGAGAGTGAAAAGGATTTGGCTACACTCATACTGTCCCTGACCATTAAGAAAAAAGCAAATTGAACACTGAACTCTATCGTTATTCTCCAAGATCACCTCAGCCAACTCTGCGCGTAACCGGACAATATGCTTGGCGCCACACCGAACGGGGACGCGGACAGTTCTGTACGGGGACGCGGACAGTTCTGTACTGAGACACGGACAGTTCCAGAACGCGGACATGAGCAGTGCAACACAATCAACTAAACCCAGTCTTTACAGTGGGTTACATTAGTAATATTCATTTTTTATTATTATGTTAAACAAACATTCAAAGTTTTTTTATAACAATGTTTTGAGATCTGGGTCCATATCGCCAAAGTGTCTCAGAGTAGAAAATTGGTCGTATAAGTGCTGAGAATAAAGACATTTTACACTTATGGGTATAAATTAAAGCTATGCATGAAGTCTCTAGTCCCACCTAGTCGGCAGATATTCAGGACACCTCAAGAGCTGTCCTAAGTAGTTAAGAGTTGATAATACTATAGAATAATGCAGTGAGTCAGTGGTTCCTGCGCCACATGTAATTGCTTTGGAGTAGTTAAAAATAATGTTTTATATTTCTATGTGATCAATCCATAAATAATATAGACCTACATGCAACAGTATGTCTTGTGCTTTTGGCAATGATTTATGTATAATAATTATGTATCACAAGCGATACCATGTATGTCTGCATAGCACTTTGTCTTCATTTTGGCAGATGAACTCATGCTTATTTCTGAAGATTAACTCAGGTTGGAGCTGTGACCGAAAGGTGGCTTGTTCGAATCCCGGGCCGGGCGCTGGAAAAAACGGGAGGAATTGATCTGACCACTGGAAAGCTTCTGGGTTTACATCCTCAAAACATTCACCTTTCGTTGATCAGAACTCGAGGGGTTCACTGAACCCAAAAATATTTATAACTTTTAGTGGTTCCATATATTAAGGAAGTGATAGAAGCCTTTTTGGTTCTATAAGGAACCTTATTTTCTAAGAGTGTATAATAAACACGTTTTTCTTTTGATTATTTAGTTATCTAAATCATGTTATTTCAAGTTGTCCCTTTAGAGCACAACATCACATTGTTAAAAAACAGTCCTAAATTGGGCTTGGCTATAAATTGGGCATTTGAAGGCATCTAGGGTGTAATATGTGTTAGCTGTAAATGAACATTGTTGCAACGTCGTAGGCAACATTATTGGCAAGGGACTTGATGCCTACTATGCCAAAGCTATTTAGAGTTGTTAAACGGGTGTGAAGAGTGTGTTGATATAACGGTAATATTGTCAAAATTCTGCTTGTAACAACGATCAGAATTGGTTAAAACAATATGCATTCCATTATATTAGTTAATAATAGTAGACAATGTGGTTGTGTCGTGAAAATTCTATCAAATGTCAATAATTAAGAGTTTTACATTGATGTACAAATTTACATCAAATTGCAGATTGCAACGAGTACAGTCAGAGTGCTGCGGAACCCCTGCAGTACCTCCACAGACCCCGGATTGAGAACCCCTGCAGTACCTCCACAGACCCCGGATTGAGAACCCCTGCAGTACCTCCTCAGACCCCGGATTGAGAACCCCTGCAGTACCTCCACAGACCCCGGATTGAGAACCCCTGCAGTACCTCCACAGACCCCGGATTGAGAACCCCTGCAGTACCTCCTCAGACCCCGGATTGAGAACCCCTGCAGTACCTCCACAGACCCCGGATTGAGAACCCCTGCAGTACCTCCACAGACCCCGGATTGAGAACCCCTGCAGTACCTCCACAGACCCCGGATTGAGAACCCCTGCAGTACCTCCACAGACCCCGGATTGAGAACCCCTGCAGTACCTCCACAGACCCCGGATTGAGAACCCCTGATTTAGCAGATGCTCTTATCCAGAGTGATTTACAGTAAGTGCATTCATCTTAAGATAGATATTTATTTTGGAAATAAACTTAATATATTATTCATAAAATTGTCATCTTACCTCTTAGCTTTGGTCTCATGTCCCCCAGAGAGATGCATTTTAGAGGCAGGGCCCCCCTCCTCTCTCTCCCCAGAGAGACTCATTTTAGAGGCAGGGCCCCCCTCCTCTCTCTCCCCAGAGAGACTCATTTAACAGCACAGACCCCTAAACAGAGATCCAACATGTTGGTTGTGGTTAACACAGTGACAACTAAACAGAGATCCAGCATGTTGGTTGTGGTTAACACAGTGATAACTAAACAGAGATCCAGCATGTTGGTTGTGGTTAACACAGTGACAACTAAACAGAGATCCAGCATGTTGGTTGTGGTTAACACAGTGACAACTAAACAGAGATCCAACATGTTGGTTGTGGTTAACACAGTGACAACTAAACAGAGATCCAACATGTTGGTTGTGGTTAACACAGTGACAACTAAACAGAGATCCAGCATGTTGGTTGTGGTTAACACAGTGACAACTAAACAGAGATCCAGCATGTTGGTTGTGGTTAACACAGTGACAACTAAACAGAGATCCAACATGTTGGTTGTGGTTAACACAGTGACAACTAAACAGAGATCCAGTATGTTGGTTGTGGTTAACACAGTGACAACTAAACAGAGATCCAGCATGTTGGTTGTGGTTAATACTGTAATACTGTATCTGAAAGAGCAGATTCTGCAGGTAAAACATTGTGATTTCTATATAATACTGTATCTGAAAGAGCAGATTCTGCAGGTAAAACATTGTGTTTCTATATAATACTGTATCTGAAAGAGCAGATTCTGCAGGTAAAACATTGTGTTTCTATATAGTACTGTATCTGAAAGAGCAGATTCTGCAGGTAAAACATTGTGTTTCTATATAATACTGTATCTGAAAGAGCAGACTCTGCAGGTAAAACATTGTGTTTCTATATAATACTGTATCTGAAAGAGCAGATTCTGCAGGTAAAACATTGTGTTTCTATATAATACTGTATCTGAAAGAGCAGATTCTGCAGGTAAAACATTGTGTTTCTATATAGTACTGTATCTGAAAGAGCAGATTCTGTAGGTAAAACATTGTGTTTCTATATAGTACTGTATCTGAAAGAGCAGATTCTGCAGGTAAAACATTGTGTTTCTATATAATACTGTATCTGAAAGAGCAGATTCTGCAGGTAAAACATTGTGTTTCTATATAATACTGTATCTGAAAGAGCAGATTCTGTAGGTAAAACATTGTGTTTCTATATAGTACTGTATCTGAAAGAGCAGATTCTGCAGGTAAAACATTGTGTTTCTATATAATACTGTATCTGAAAGAGCAGATTCTGCAGGTAAAACATTGTGATTTCTATATAATACTGTATCTGAAAGAGCAGATTCTGTAGGTAAAACATTGTGTTTCTATATAATACTGTATCTGAAAGAGCAGATTCTGCAGGTAAAACATTGTGTTTCTATATAATACTGTATCTGAAAGAGCAGATTCTGCAGGTAAAACATTGTGTTTCTATATAATACTGTATCTGAAAGAGCAGATTCTGCAGGTAAAACATTGTGTTTCTATATAGTACTGTATCTGAAAGAGCAGATTCTGCAGGTAAAACATTGTGTTTCTATATAATACTGTATCTGAAAGAGCAGATTCTGCAGGTAAAACATTGTGTTTCTATATAATACTGTATCTGAAAGAGCAGATTCTGCAGGTAAAACATTGTGTTTCTATATAATACTGTATCTGAAAGAGCAGATTCTGCAGGTAAAACATTGTGTTTCTATATAATACTGTATCTGAAAGAGCAGATTCTGTAGGTAAAACATTGTGTTTCTATATAATACTGTATCTGAAAGAGCAGATTCTGCAGGTAAAACATTGTGTTTCTATATAATACTGTATCTGAAAGAGCAGATTCTGCAGGTAAAACATTGTGATTTCTATATAGTACTGTATCTGAAAGAGCAGATTCTGCAGGTAAAACATTGTGATTTCTATATAATACTGTATCTGAAAGAGCAGATTCTGTAGGTAAAACATTGTGTTTCTATATAATACTGTATCTGAAAGAGCAGATTCTGCAGGTAAAACATTGTGTTTCTATATAGTACTGTATCTGAAAGAGCAGATTCTGCAGGTAAAACATTGTGATTTCTATATAATACTGTATCTGAAAGAGCAGATTCTGTAGGTAAAACATTGTGTTTCTATATAATACTGTATCTGAAAGAGCAGATTCTGCAGGTAAAACATTGTGTTTCTATATAATACTGTATCTGAAAGAGCAGATTCTGCAGGTAAAACATTGTGTTTCTATATAATACTGTATCTGAAAGAGCAGATTCTGCAGGTAAAACATTGTGTTTCTATATAGTACTGTATCTGAAAGAGCAGATTCTGCAGGTAAAACATTGTGTTTCTATATAATACTGTATCTGAAAGAGCAGATTCTGCAGGTAAAACATTGTGTTTCTATATAATACTGTATCTGAAAGAGCAGATTCTGCAGGTAAAACATTGTGTTTCTATATAATACTGTATCTGAAAGAGCAGATTCTGCAGGTAAAACATTGTGTTTCTATATAATACTGTATCTGAAAGAGCAGATTCTGTAAGTAAAACATTGTGTTTCTATATAATACTGTATCTGAAAGAGCAGATTCTGTAGGTAAAACATTGTGTTTCTATATAATACTGTATCTGAAAGAGCAGATTCTGCAGGTAAAACATTGTGTTTCTATATAATACTGTATCTGAAAGAGCAGATTCTGTAGGTAAAACATTGTGTTTCTACATAATACTGTATCTGAAAGAGCAGATTCTGTAGGTAAAACATTGTGTTTCTATATAATACTGTATCTGAAAGAGCAGATTCTGTAGGTAAAACATTGTGTTTCTATATAATACTGTATCTGAAAGAGCAGATTCTGTAGGTAAAACATTGTGTTTCTATATAGTACTGTATCTGAAAGAGCAGATTCTGCAGGTAAAACATTGTGATTTCTATATAATACTGTATCTGAAAGAGCAGATTCTGCAGGTAAAACATTGTGTTTCTATATAGTACTGTATCTGAAAGAGCAGATTCTGTAGGTAAAACATTGTGTTTCTATATAATACTGTATCTGAAAGAGCAGATTCTGCAGGTAAAACATTGTGTTTCTATATAATACTGTATCTGAAAGAGCAGATTCTGCAGGTAAAACATTGTGTTTCTATATAATACTGTATCTGAAAGAGCAGATTCTGCAGGTAAAACATTGTGTTTCTATATAGTACTGTATCTGAAAGAGCAGATTCTGCAGGTAAAACATTGTGTTTCTATATAATACTGTATCTGAAAGAGCAGATTCTGTAGGTAAAACATTGTGTTTCTATATAGTACTGTATCTGAAAGAGCAGATTCTGTAGGTAAAACATTGTGTTTCTATATAATACTGTATCTGAAAGAGCAGATTCTGTAGGTAAAACATTGTGTTTCTATATAATACTGTATCTGAAAGAGCAGATTCTGTAGGTAAAACATTGTGTTTCTATATAGTACTGTATCTGAAAGAGCAGATTCTGTAGGTAAAACATTGTGTTTCTATATAATACTGTATCTGAAAGAGCAGATTCTGCAGGTAAAACATTGTGTTTCTATATAATACTGTATCTGAAAGAGCAGATTCTGCAGGTTCCTTGACACGTACCTTTATCAAATAACTCTCAACATTCAGGAGGTGCAGCTTTATTTCCAAAGTTCACTTTTTCTTCAACAACATCCGTGTTGTCCATGTATTTATCACAGGAACACTCCAGCAGCAGCAATGATCTGGCAACTAAGCACAAACTAGTAACACAATCAAATTAAAATCTGATATTCTGTCATCAATGGATGAATGGCCAATAGAAACGAGATAGAAACTGATCATGGTGCACGTGACTTCAGTTTTGGTTAGCCGCAGACTTGCTCAATGTTTTTCCATGACTGGGGAAATGAAACCAGGCCAGCGGGTGACCATCTGAGACTGTGGTTTTGAGTCATGTGGAGCCTTACATGGGCAAAAACAGAAATGTGACCATGGACAGCTTCTTCACATCAATTTCCCTGTCAGACAAGTTGATTGCAAAGAAGAGTAGCCTGCTATGAACAGTGAACACACAAAGAAGACTAGCCTGCTATGAACAGTGAACACACAAAGAAGACTAGCCTGCTATGAACAGTGAACACACAAAGAAGACTAGCCTGCTATGAACAGTGAACACACAAAGAAGACTAGCCTGCTAGGAACAGTGAACACACAAAGAAGACTAGCCTGCTATGAACAGTGAACAAACAAAGAAGACTAGCCTGCTATGAACAGTGAACAAACAAAGAAGACTAGCCTGCTAGGAACAGTGAACACACAAAGAAGACTAGCCTGCTAGGAACAGTGAACACACAAAGAAGACTAGCCTGCTAGGAACAGTGAACACACAAAGAAGACTAGCCTGCTAGGAACAGTGAACACACAAAGAAGACTAGCCTGCTAGGAACAGTGAACACACAAAGAAGACTAGCCTGCTAGGAACAGTGAACACACAAAGAAGACTAGCCTGCTATGAACAGTGAACAAACAAAGAAGACTAGCCTGCTAGGAACAGTGAACACACAAAGAAGACTAGCCTGCTAGGAACAGTGAACACACAAAGAAGACTAGCCTGCTAGGAACAGTGAACAAACAAAGAAGACTAGCCTGCTAGGAACAGTGAACACACAAAGAAGACTAGCCTGCTAGGAACAGTGAACAAACAAAGAAGACTAGCCTGCTAGGAACAGTGAACACACAAAGAAGACTAGCCTGCTAGGAACAGTGAACAAACAAAGAAGACTAGCCTGCTATGAACAGTGAACAAACAAAGAAGACTAGCCTGCTATGAACAGTGAACAAACAAAGAAGACTAGCCTGCTAGGAACAGTGAACACACAAAGAAGACTAGCCTGCTAGGAACAGTGAACACACAAAGAAGACTAGCCTGCTAGGAACAGTGAACACACAAAGAAGACTAGCCTGCTAGGAACAGTGAACACACAAAGAAGACTAGCCTGCTAGGAACAGTGAACACACAAAGAAGACTAGCCTGCTAGGAACAGTGAACACACAAAGAAGACTAGCCTGCTATGAACAGTGAACAAACAAAGAAGACTAGCCTGCTAGGAACAGTGAACACACAAAGAAGACTAGCCTGCTAGGAACAGTGAACACACAAAGAAGACTAGCCTGCTATGAACAGTGGACAAACAAAGAAGACTAGCCTGCTAGGAACAGTGAACACACAAAGAAGACTAGCCTGCTAGGAACAGTGAACAAACAAAGAAGACTAGCCTGCTAGGAACAGTGAACACACAAAGAAGACTAGCCTGCTAGGAACAGTGAACAAACAAAGAAGGCTAGCCTGCTAGGAACAGTGAACACACAAAGAAGACTAGCCTGCTAGGAACAGTGAACACACAAAGAAGACTAGCCTGCTAGGAACAGTGAACACACAATGTGGGAAGCCGAATGGAGAGTGGTAAAACAACACTCACAGTGTGATGGAGAGAGAGGTAAAGCAACACTCACAGTGTGATTTAGAGAGGTAAAGCAACACTCACAGTGTGATTTAGAGAGGTAAAGCAACACTCACAGTGTGATGGAGAGTGGTAAAGCAACACTCACAGTGTGATGGAGAGTGGTAAAGCAACACTCACAGTGTGATGGAGAGTGGTAAAGCAACACTCACGGTGTGATGGAGAGTGGTAAAGCAACACTCACAGTGTGATGGAGAGTGGTAAAGCAACACTCACAGTGTGTTGGAGAGTGGTAAAGCAACACTCACAGTGTGATGGAGAGTGGTAAAGCAACACTCACGGTGTGATGGAGAGTGGTAAAGCAACACTCACAGTGTGATGGAGAGTGGTAAAGCAACACTCACAGTGTGATGGAGAGAGGTAAAGCAACACTCACAGTGTGATGGAGAGTGGTAAAGCATCACTCACAGTGTGATGGAGAGAGGTAAAGCATCACTCACAGTGTGATGGAGAGTGGTAAAGCATCACTCACAGTGTGATGGAGAGTGGTAAAACAACACTCACAGTGTGATGGAGAGTGGTAAAGCATCACTCACAGTGTGATGGAGAGAGGTAAAGCATCACTCACAGTGTGATGGAGAGTGGTAAAGCAACACTCACAGTGTGATGGAGAGAGGTAAAGCAACACTCAAAGTGTGATGGAGAGTGGTAAAGCAACACTCACAGTGTGATGGAGAGAGATAAAGCATCACTCACAGTGTGATGGAGAGTGGTAAAGCAACACTCACAGTGTGATGGAGAGTGGTAAAGCATCACTCACAGTGTGATGGAGAGAGGTAAAGCATCACTCACAGTGTGATGGAGAGTGGTAAAGCAACACTCACAGTGTGATGGAGAGTGGTAAAGCAACACTCACAGTGTGATGGAGAGTGGTAAAGCATCACTCACAGTGTGATGGAGAGTGGTAAAGCAACACTCACAGTGTGATGGAGAGTGGTAAAGCAACACTCACAGTGTGATGGAGAGAGGTAAAGCATCACTCACAGTGTGATGGAGAGTGGTAAAGCATCACTCACAGTGTGATGGAGAGAGGTAAAGCATCACTCACAGTGTGATGGAGAGTGGTAAAGCATCACTCACAGTGTGATGGAGAGTGGTAAAGCATCACTCACAGTGTGATGGAGAGTGGTAAAGCATCACTCACAGTGTGATGGAGAGTGGTAAAGCATCACTCACAGTGTGATGGAGAGTGGTAAAGCATCACTCACAGTGTGATGGAGAGTGGTAAAGCATCACTCACAGTGTGATGGAGAGTGGTAAAGCATCACTCACGGTGTGATGGAGAGTGGTAAAGCATCACTCACAGTGTGATGGAGAGTGGTAAAGCATCACTCACAGTGTGATGGAGAGTGGTAAAGCATCACTCACAGTGTGATGGAGAGTGGTAAAACAACACTCACAGTGTGATGGAGAGTGGTAAAGCATCACTCACAGTGTGATGGAGAGTGGTAAAACAACACTCACAGTGTGATGGAGAGTGGTAAAGCATCACTCACAGTGTGATGGAGAGTGGTAAAACAACACTCACAGTGTGATGGAGAGTGGTAAAGCATCACTCACAGTGTGATGGAGAGTGGTAAAACAACACTCACAGTGTGATGGAGAGTGGTAAAACAACACTCACAGTGTGATGGAGAGTGGAAAAACATCACTCACAGTGTGATGGAGAGTGGTAAAGCAACACTCACAGTGTGATGGAGAGTGGTAAAACAACACTCACAGTGTGATGGAGAGTGGTAAAGCATCACTCACAGTGTGATGGAGAGTGGTAAAGCATCACTCACAGTGTGATGGAGAGTGGTAAAACAACACTCACAGTGTGATGGAGAGTGGTAAAACAACACTCACAGTGTGATGGAGAGTGGTAAAACAACACTCACAGTGTGATGGAGAGTGGTAAAACAACACTCACAGTGTGATGGAGAGTGGTAAAACAACACTCACAGTGTGATGGAGAGTGGTAAAACAACACTCACAGTGTGATGGAGAGTGGTAAAGCATCACTCACAGTGTGATGGAGAGTGGTAAAGCAACACTCACAGTGTGATGGAGAGTGGTAAAAAAACACTCACAGTGTGATGGAGAGTGGTAAAGCATCACTCACAGTGTGATGGAGAGTGGTAAAACAACACTCACAGTGTGATGGAGAGTGGTAAAACAACACTCACAGTGTGATGGAGAGTGGAAAAACATCACTCACAGTGTGATGGAGAGTGGTAAAGCAACACTCACAGTGTGATGGAGAGTGGTAAAACAACACTCACAGTGTGATGGAGAGTGGTAAAGCATCACTCACAGTGTGATGGAGAGTGGTAAAGCATCACTCACAGTGTGATGGAGAGTGGTAAAACAACACTCACAGTGTGATGGAGAGTGGTAAAGCATCACTCACAGTGTGATGGAGAGTGGTAAAACAACACTCACAGTGTGATGGAGAGTGGTAAAACAACACTCACAGTGTGATGGAGAGTGGTAAAGCAACACTCACAGTGTGATGGAGAGTGGTAAAACAACACTCACAGTGTGATGGAGAGTGGTAAAACAACACTCACAGTGTGATGGAGAGTGGTAAAACAACACTCACAGTGTGATGGAGAGTGGTAAAACAACACTCACAGTGTGATGGAGAGTGGTAAAACAACACTCACAGTGTGATGGAGAGTGGTAAAACAACACTCACAGTGTGATGGAGAGTGGTAAAACAACACTCACAGTGTGATGGAGAGTGGTAAAACAACACTCACAGTGTGATGGAGAGTGGTAAAACAACACTCACAGTGTGATGGAGAGTGGTAAAACAACACTCACAGTGTGATGGAGAGTAGTAAAACAACACTCACAGTGTGATGGAGAGTGGTAAAACAACACTCACAGTGTGATGGAGAGTGGTAAAACAACACTCACAGTGTGATGGAGAGTGGAAAAACAACACTCACAGTGTGATGGAGAGTGGTAAAACAACACTCACAGTGTGATGGAGAGTGGTAAAACAACACTCACAGTGTGATGGAGAGTGGTAAAGCAACACTCACAGTGTGATGGAGAGTGGTAAAACAACACTCACAGTGTGATGGAGAGTGGTAAAACAACACTCACAGTGTGATGGAGAGTGGTAAAGCAACACTCACAGTGTGATGGAGAGTGGTAAAACAACACTCACAGTGTGATGGAGAGTGGTAAAACAACACTCACAGTGTACAGATGTAAAATAAATAAGTGTTTGCTTCCTCAGCACCCCACTGTTGCCACCAGCAGCGACCAGAAGAAGAAACCAGAGACAGTGACAGACTACAATCACAAAAATGTATATACAGTATCTCTACCATATACAGACAGCCTTCCATCTGACAAACACCAACTAGTATCCCCTTTATGATCTAGCCAGGTCATTACAGTATATACAGTATCTCTACCATATACAGACACCAACTAGTATCCCCTTTATGATCTAACCAGGTCATTACAGTATCTCTACCATATACAGACACCAACTAGTATCCCCTTTATGATCTAACCAGGTCATTACAGTATCTCTACCATATACAGACACCAACTAGTATCCCCTTTATGATCTAACCAGGTCATTACAGTATATACAGTATCTCTACCATATACAGACACCAACTAGTATCCCTTTATGATCTAGCCAGGTCATTACAGTATATACAGTATCTCTACCATATACAGACACCAACTAGTATCCCCTTTATGATCTAACCAGGTCATTACAGTATATACAGTATCTCTACCATATACAGACACCAACTAGTATCCCCTTTATGATCTAGCCAGGTCATTACAGTATATACAGTATCTCTACCATATACAGACACCAACTAGTATCCCCTTTATGATCTAACCAGGTCATTACAGTATCTCTACCATATACAGACACCAACTAGTATCCCCTTTATGATCTAACCAGGTCATTACAGTATCTCTACCATATACAGACACCAACTAGTATCCCCTTTATGATCTAACCAGGTCATTACAGTATATACAGTATCTCTACCATATACAGACAGCAACTAGTATCCCCTTTATGATCTAGCCAGGTCATTACAGTATATACAGTATCTCTACCATATACAGACAGCAACTAGTATCCCCTTTATGATCTAGCCAGGTCATTACAGTATCTCTACCATATACAGACACCAACTAGTATCCCCTTTATGATCTAGCCAGGTCATTAAAGTATTTACAGTATCTCTACCATATACAGACACCAACTAGTATCCCCTTTTATTATATTATATTCATATTAGATGGCAAGACTCTGTAAAATGAGGTACATGCCGCTGGCCTGTTGCGGTGTTCTACAATGTGCTCAACATGGCTGCTATCAACACGTATTGTACAAGCAATGCCTTGTCAAGACAGTCAGCAGGAGAGATTTCATCATGGATCTGACATGTGAGCTTCGTGAGAACCACATGAACGCAGAGAAAGAAGCTACAGTCACCAAGCAGGCAGCAGGTCCTGTTCTCTCTCTTCCCCAAGCACCACAGCTCCAAGCAGGCAGCAGGTCCTGCTCTCCCTCTTCCCCAACCACCACAGCACCAAGCAGGCAGCAGGTCCTGCTCTCCCTCTTCCCCAGCACCACAGCACCAAGCAGGCAGCAGGTCCTGCTCTCCCTCTTCCCCCAGCACCACAGCTCCAAGCAGGCAGCAGGTCCTGCTCTCCCTCTTCACCAACCACCACAGCACCAAGCAGGCAGCAGGTCCTGCTCTCCCTCTTCCCCAAGCACCACAGCTCCAAGCAGGCAGCAGGTCCTGCTCTCTCTCTTCCCCAAGCACCACAGCTCCAAGCAGACAGCAGGTCCTGTTCTCCCTCTTCCCCAAGCACCACAGCACCAAGCAGGCAGCAGGTCCTGCTCTCCCTCTTCCCCAAGCACCACAGCTCCAAGCAGGCAGCAGGTCCTGCTCTCTCTCTTCCCCAAGCACCACAGCTCCAAGCAGGCAGCAGGTCCTGCTCTCCCTCTTCCCCAGCACCACAGCTCCAAGCAGGCAGCAGGTCCTGCTCTCCCTCTTCCCCAGCACCACAGCTCCAAGCAGGCAGCAGGTCCTGCTCTCCCTCTTCCCCAGCACCACAGCACCAAGCAGGCAGCAGGTCCTGTTCTCCCTCTTCCCCAAGCACCACAGCACCAAGCAGGCAGCAGGTCCTGTTCTCCCTCTTCCCCAGCACCACATCTCCCTCGGGGGAGAAAGGAGACACTGTCACGTTGACACCGAACAAGGCCAATGAAAACTGTGTGCAGGGCAATCGATTTGACTTGTTTGTGGACCTGAAGCATAAAGAGAAGACGGGATTGATTCATGTGTGAAGGTGCGGTACAGTGTCTGATACTATCAACACATTATTGTTTTAATATCTTGTCATGAATACATTTCCACAAATATTTATTTATGAAATTAATCCTTTACAATTGTTCCTTCACTGGTGCTTATGTTTAGGAATACAGCAAATCATTTCACCTGGCTTATTATTATAATTATTATATATTTATTGTTTCTACTTTGTCAAAAGAATCTGTAAATGGACTTTATAAATTACTATAACTCTATTACTAATCAAATCTACAAATAAAGTTGATCAAATGGAAACACTGTAATGTTTTTACTGTAAGGGAAATAGGCTGTAGGACGATTTATTTCTACTTTGTTGAATGAACTATTGTTGTTATTTTATATTGATATATTTCTACTAATTATTCTTCATGTAATTAATCCTTTACAATAGTATGTTACACTATTTATTAAGTGTTTATTTATTAACAAACCATGTTTTCACACGTTGCACCTTGCTGGTTGATCTGATGCATAGTCTCCCTTCACAACATAGAAGCTTTTCAGTTTGTCTGTTTACCTGAACTGTGACAGTGATGTCTCTCACAGCGACAGATTCACCTGTGAGTCTTTAACACGAGGGGCGCTGGCTGAAGTGGAAGGTGTTGCAGTTGTCTGACACGAGATACAGCTGCCCCTGTGTCAATCTCCATCTGCACCAGCTGCCCCTGTAGAGAGGGGAGACATAGTATCCGTGCGGCCCGCCAGGAAGAAGTCAGGATTTTCAGTGTGACTTCCTGGTCTGATGAGTCACTCACCTCAGTGTTCTCTTGCTCAACAGTGCGAACCTATTTGTTTTTCATTGGAATATCTGTCTCTTGTTTTCAGTCTGTTTTCTATGTTCTCTTTTTGTTTCTGGAGGCTTGTTCGATGTGGCCCTTTTTACCACAGTCTGGAAAATCCATGTCCTTACCTCAGCATGTAGAGGTGAGATGTTCCGCTTTGCCACAGTGGAAGCATGTGCCTTGATTTCCCATCTCTAACGTTCAGTTGAATCTCTGTGCACTTTTTCTTTTTGTGATCAAACTTTTATTTATTTTGAAGAAACAAAGAACAAATAGCGGCAGGGATGTTTATATACCACTAGAGAAACAATACTGTTCAAATATACAGTACCAGTCAAAAGATTGGACACACCCACTCATTCCCAGGTTTTTCTGTATTTTACTATTTTCTATGTTGTAGAATAATAGTGAATACATAAAATAAAACTATGAAATAACACATATGGAATCACGTAGTAACCATTAAAAAAAAAAAATCTAATCAAAATACCTTTTCACACTCTTGGCATTCTCTCAACCAGCTTCATGAGGTAGTCACCTGGAATGCATTTTAATGAACAGGTGTGCCTTGTTAAAAGTTACTTTTCTTTCCTTCTTAATGTGTTTGAGCCAATCAGTTGTGTTGTGACAAGGTAGGGGGGGTATACAGAAGATAGCCCTATTTGGTAAAAGACTAAGTCCATATTATGGCAAGAACCGCTCAAATAAGCAAAGAGAAATGACAGTACATCATTACTTTAAGACATGAATGTCAGTCAATCCGGAAAATGTCAAGAACATTGAAAGTTTATTCAAGTGCAGTCGCAAATACCATCAAGCACTATGAAGAAACTAGCTCTCACGAGGACCGCCACTGGAAAGGAATACCTCTGCTGCTGAGGATAAGTTAATTAGAGTTACCAGCCTCAGAAATTGCAGCCCAAATAAATACTTCACAGAGTTAAAAAAACACACGTCTCAACATCAACTGTTCAGAGGAGACTGCATCAATCAGACCTTCATGGTCGAATTGCTGCAAAGAAACCACTACTAAAGGAAGCCAATAAGAAGAAGAGAATTGCTTGGGCCAAGAAACACGATCAATGGACATTAGAGCGGGGGAAATTTGCCTTTTGGTCTGCAGTCCAAATGTGAGATGTTTGGTTTCAACCGCTGTGTCTTTGTGAGAAGCTGTGTGGGTGAACGGATGATCTCCACATGTGTATTTCCCACCATAAAGCATGGATGAGGAGGTGTTATGGTGTGGGGGTGCTTTGCTAGTGACACTGCCTGTGATTTATTTAGAATTCAAGGCACACTAAACCAGCATGGCTACCACAGCATTCTGCAGCGATACGCCGTCCCATCTGGTTTGGGCTAGTGGGACTATCATTTGTTTTTCAACAGGACAATGACCTCCAGGCTGTGTAAGGGCTATTTTACCAAGAAGGAGAGTGATAGAGTGCTGCATCAGATGACCTGGCCTCCACAATCCCCCGACTTCAACCAAAGTGAGATGGTTTGGGATGAGTCGGACCGCAGAGTGAAGGAAAAGCAGCCAAAAAGTGCTCAGCATATTTGGGAACTCCTTCAAGACTTTTGGAAAAACATTCCAGGTGAAGCTGATTGAGAGAATGCCAAGAGTGGGCAAAGCGGTCATGAAGGCAAAAGATGGCTATTTGAAGATCCTCAAATATAAAATATATTTTAACACTTTTTGGGTTATATCATAATTCCATTTGTGTTATTTCATACTTTTGATGTCTTCGCTATTATTCTACAATGTAGAAAATAGTAAGAATAAATAAAAACCCTTGAATGAGTAGGTGATCTAAAACTTTTGACCGGTAGTGTATATATAAATATGTATAGTTAGATAAAAAGTCATCATATGGTAAATTCAACTCACCTTGAAAATGCTCCATGATGAATAAAGAATTCTAGGAGTCTCTAGATGTATGTCTTCAGGTCCTCTGTTTTAGTGGTGGACTGAGACATCTCTAGGAGTCTCTATAGATGTATGTCTTCAGGTCCTCTGTTTTAGTGGTGGACTGAGACATCTCTAGGAGTCTCTTTAGATGTATGTCTTCAGGTCCTCTGTTTTAGTGGTGGACTGAGACATCTCTAGGAGTCTCTTTAGATGTGTGTCTTCAGGTCTTCAGGTCCTCTGTTTTAGTGGTGGACTGAGACATCTCTAGGAGTCTCTTTAGATGTATGTCTTCAGGTCCTCTGTTTTAGTGGTGGACTGAGACATCTCTAGGAGTCTCTTTAGATGTGTGTCTTCAGGTCCTCTGTTTTAGTGGTGGACTGAGACATCTCTAGGAGTCTCTATAGATGTGTCCTCAGGCCTTCTGGTCCTCTGTTGGCTGTTTTAATGGTGGACTGAGACATCCCACTCTTTTATGGGGTCAAATTGATCTGTTTAGGTCAGCATTAAAAGGGGTCCACCTTAAAGTATACAATGACCCCCCTTTTTTTATTGACTGAGATGTACACTGGACATTCCATCCCCGGATATCCTAGGACGACCCCCCTGAGGACTATTTTTAAAAGGTTAAAGGTTAGACAGGTTTAAAACAGTTGTTTCAATGACACACCACACACACACACACACACACACACACACACACACACACACACACACACACACACACACACACACACACACACACACACACACACACACACACACACACACACATACACATACACATACACACACCCCATCGAACCAATGTTTCTTGAGTAGATAAAGAGAGAGAGATGAACAGATCGGGGAGACAGACAGAGACAGAGATTTCATTAAAGTGAGTAGTCTTCCACTATTAAAGTGACTGATTCCAAGTATATGTATAGTACAGAGGGCAGCAGCCTCTAAGGTGCAGGGTTGAGTAACCAGTGATTCCATGTCTATGTACATAGGACAGCAACTTCTAAGGTGCAGGGTTGAGTAACCAGGTGGTGGCCGACTAGTGATGGCTGTTTAACAGTCTAATGGCCTTGAGATAGAAGCTGTTTTTCAGTCTCTCGGTCCCTGCTTTGATGCACCTGTACTGACCTCTCCATCATGTAGTCCAATGGAGGGTATCACATCATGTAGTCCAATGGAGGGGATCACATCATGAAGTCCAATGGAGGGGATCACATCATGTAGTCCAATGGAGGGGATCACATCATGTTGTCCAATAGAGGGGATCACATCATGTAGTCCAATGGAGGGGATCACATCATGTAGTCCAATGGAGGGGATCACATCATGTAGTCCAATGGAGGGGATCACATCATGTAGTCCAAATGAGGGGGTCACATCATGTAGTCCAATGGAGGGGATCACATCATGTAGTCCAATGGAGGGGATCACATCATGTAGTCCAATGGAGGGGATCACATCATGTAGTCCAATGGAGGGGATCACATCATATAGTCCAATGGAGGGGATCACATCATATAGTCCAATGGAGGGGATCACATCATGTAGTCCAATGGAGGGGATCACATCATGTAGTCCAATGGAGGGGATCACATCATGTAGTCCAATGAAGGGGATCACATCATGTAGTCCAATGGAGGGGATCACATCATGTAGTCCAATGGAGGGGATCGCATCATGTAGTCCAATGGAGGGGGTCACATCATGTAGTCCAATGGAGGGGATCGCATCATGTAGTCCAATGAAGGGGATCACATCATGTAGTCCAATGGAGGGGATCGCATCATGTAGTCCAATGGAGGGGGTCACATCATGTAGTCCAATGGAGGGGATCACATCATGTAGTCCAATGGAGGGGATCGCATCATGTAGTCCAATGGAGGGGATCACATCATGTAGTCCAATGGAGGGGGTCACATCATGTAGTCCAATGGAGGGGGTCACATCATGTAGTCCAATGGAGGGGGTCACATCATGTAGTCCAATGGAGGGGGTCACATCATGTAGTCCAATGGAGGGGATCACATCATGTAGTCCAATGGAGGGGATCGCATCATGTAGTCCAATGGAGGGGGTCACATCATGTAGTCCAATGGAGGGGATCGCATCATGTAGTCCAATGAAGGGGATCACATCATGTAGTCCAATGGAGGGGATCGCATCATGTAGTCCAATGGAGGGGGTCACATCATGTAGTCCAATGGAGGGGATCACATCATGTAGTCCAATGGAGGGGATCACATCATGTAGTCCAAATGAGGGGATCACATCATGTAGTCCAATGGAGGGGATCACATCATGTAGTCCAATGGAGGGGATCACATCATGTAGTCCAATGGAGGGGATCACATCATGTAGTCCAATGGAGGGGGTCACATCATGTAGTCCAATGGAGGGGATCACATCATGTAGTCCAATGGAGGGGATCGCAGCATGTAGTCCAATGGAGGGGGTCACATCATGTAGTCCAATGGAGGGGATCACATCATGTAGTCCAATGGAGGGGATCGCATCATGTAGTCCCATGGAGGGGGTCACATCATGTAGTCCAATGGAGGGGATCGCATCATGTAGTCCAATGAAGGGGATCACATCATGTAGTCCAATGGAGGGGATCACATCATGTAGTCCAATGGAGGGGATCACATCATGTAGTCCAATGGAGGGGGTCACATCATGTAGTCCAATGGAGGGGATCACATCATGTAGTCCAATGGAGGGGATCGCATCATGTAGTCCAATGGAGGGGATCACATCATGTAGTCCAATGGAAGGGATCACATCATGTAGTCTAATGGAGGGGATCACTAGAACTGAACTCAAAGAAAAATAAAATACTTTTTAATCAGACATTTTCTAGTCAAATGACAAAAAGGTAACTGCAAAAAATGGTGAAACACCGTCACTGCCTCTAATAACATGTTACTGATCAGAGTGTTTTCTTGCTGACATCACAAACCATGCTGTCAATGGAAAATACATACACTGAAAAGGAAAACAGTAAATCTAGGATCAGATGACTGCAGGCTGGAAATAGAGTGGCTTTACAGACCTTATAGAAGTGGTGAACTGGGACAATTAGAGGAAACCAGATGTTCAGACACAGCAGCAATGATCCAACCCTGAGATTGTATTGAGAGAAAACAACTCAGCATTGAGTAGCATACAGAGGGATTGAACACATTATGGACTTATCATTGAGAGATTGTATACACCTTTTGTGCTGAGGGTGGACATCTTGGATGGCTCATCTTGACTGCACTGCACAGGACGAACACAGAGGTACACATAACGTCATTTCATTTAATACTGAGTACCTTCACCTTGACAATATGACAAAAATAATGTATTGAACACAGTATCGGATTCTCAGCTCACAATAACGTTGGAAACCAGCCGCCACCGATAAACCACACAGAAGAAGGTGCTGGAGGGACAACGGTAGCTAGCCAGCCGTACACCGATAAACCAACAGAAGAAGGTGCTGGAGTGACAACGGTAGCTAGCTAGCCGTACACCGATTAACCAACAGAAGAAGGTGCTGGGGTGACAACGGTAGCTAGCTAGCCGTACACCGATTAACCAACAGAAGAAGGTGCTGGGGTGACAACGGTAGCTAGCTAGCCATTCAACGGTATACAGTGTTCTTCGTCCCAGCCTGTCTGGCATCGTTTTCCCACAGTTCTGTTAACGAAGGCGAGAGCAGGTAGGCGGGATCGAAGGACGTTGTCTTTTACTTAAATCAAACCCAGTCGGGGGCTGGGAATGTGGGGGTCCTGTCCCCATACAGCAGGTGGGGGTCCTGTCCCCATACAGCAGGTGGGGGCCTGTCCCCATACAGCAGGTGGGGGCCTGTCCCCATACAGCAGGTGGGGGCCTGTCCCCATACAGCAGGTGGGGGTCCTGTCCCCATACAGCAGGTGGGGGTCCTGTCCCCATACAGCAGGTGGGGGCCTGTCCCCATACAGCAGGTGGGGGCCTGTCCCCATACAGCAGGTGAGGTCCTGTTCACTTACACCATGTGGGGGTCCTGTCCCCATACAGCAGGTGGGGGTCCTGTCAACATACAACATGTGGGGGTAATGTCCCCATACAGCAGGTGGGGGTCCTGTCAACATACAACATGTGGGGGTCCTGTCCCCATACAGCAGGTGAGGGGCCTGTCAACATACAACATGTGGGGGTAATGTCCCCATACAGCAGGTGGGGGTCCTGTCCCCATACAGAAGGTGGGGGTCCTGTCCCCATACAGAAGATGGGGGTCCTGTCCCCATACAACATGTGGGGGTAATGTCCCCATACAGCAGGTGGGGGGCCTGTCCCCATACAGAAGGTGGGGGTCCTGTCCCCATACAGAAGGTGGGGGGCCTGTCCCCATACAGAAGGTGGGGGGCCTGTCCCCATACAGAAGGTGGGGGTCCTGTCCCCATACAGAAGGTGGGGGTCCTGTCCCCATACAGAAGGTGGGGGTCCTGTCCCCATACAGCAGCTGGGGGGCCTGTCCCCATACAGCCGATAAAAAAACGAGTGCTGGTTTAAACTCTGGTTTGGGCTTGGAACCAATTGGGTGATTGGTATCATGAACCAATGGGGTCAAAACGTTAGCTAGCTACAACATGTAATAATTGACCAGAGGTAATTGACATTAGCTAGCTAAAATTAGCCAGCTAGCTAGCAAAACATTCCTTGACGTTCTTCTCCCTAAAGAATGCAGAACAGGGACTACCACTTAGCAGGAGTTTGTTGTGTAAATTTTGAGAAACTGTTTTCCAGCAAGTGTTGTTGTGTAGCTAGCAGTCCTGGAATGGAATGTGGATGTGGGTGGTTGTAGTCATGCAGAAGCTATTGATAATAAGAGGGCGCCAGCATATTGAAAGGTTCCTCCTGGAACCTATTCGTCTTCAGGTTCCTCCAATAACCCGTTATGATAAGAAAGTTTTAAATGCGAACCCATTGATTAGGAAAGGTTCAAATGTGAACCCATTGATAGGAAATGTTCCCAGATGTCACGCCCTGGCCATGGAGAGCTGTTTATTCTCTGTTGGTTGGGGCGTGATAGTGACTAGGGTGGGTCATCTAGGTGATTTAATGGTTTATATTGGCCTGGTATGGTTCCCAATCAGAGACAGCTGTTTATCATTGTCTCTGATTGGGGATCATATTTAGGTAGCCATTTTCCCATTGTGCTTTGTGGGATCTTATCTATGTTTAGTTGCCTGTCAGCTCTAGTTGTATAGCTTCATGTTTCGTTTGTTCATTTTGTTGTTTTTGTTCGGTGTTCATTTAATAAAGGAAAATGTACGCCTACCACGCTGCACCTTGGTCCATTCCTTTCGACGAGCGTGACACGAGAGGAACTCTAAAGATGAAAAGGTTCTTGTAAGAATCTTTTTTTACAATAATAAACAATAATAATAGTGGTCCCGTGTGGCTCAGTTGGTAGAGCATGGCGCTTGCAATGCCAGGGTTGTGGGTTCGATTCCCACGGGGGGCCAGTACAAAAAAGTATGAATGTATGTACTTGTAAGTCGCTCTGGATAAGAGCGTCTGCTAAATGACTTAAATGTAATGTAAATGTATAACCTTTCCCAATTGAATCCCTAATTATTATTATTAATTAACCTTTAATTAACTGGGCAAGTCAGTTAAGAACACATTCTTATTTACAATGACGGCCTACCCCGGCCAAACCCGGACGACGCTGGGCCAATTGTGCGTCGCCCTATGGGACTCCCAATCACTGCCGGATGGGATACAGCCTGGATTCTTAGTGTGTTCTTCTGAACTAGATTTTCTTCATGTCATGTTTCTTTACATTTACATTACATTTAAGTCATTTATATTATTGTGTTGGTGTAGGCAATATCACATGCAGTTATTGTGATGGTATAGAATATATTATATGGAGTTATTGTGATGGTGTAGAATATATTACATGGAGTTATTGTGATGGTGTAGAATATATTACATGGGGTTATTGTGATGGTGTATAATATATTACATGGGGTTATTGTGATGGTGTATAATATATTACATGGGGTTATTGTGATGGTGTAGAATAGTTTACATGGAGTTATTGTGATGGTGTAGAATATATTACATGGAGTTATTCTGATGGTGTAGAATATATTACATGGAGTTATTGTGATGGTGTAGAATATATTACATGGAGTTATTGTGATGGTGTAGAATATATTACATGGAGTTATTGTGATGGTGTAGAATATATTACATGGAGTTATTGTGATGGTGTAGAATATATTACATGGAGTTATTGTGATGGTGTAGAATATATTACATGGAGTTATTGTGATGGTGTAGAATATATTACATGGAGTTATTGTGATGGTGTAGAATATATTACATGGAGTTATTGTGATGGTGTAGAATATATTACATGGAGTTATTGTGATGGTGTGAATATATTACATGGAGTTATTGTGATGGTGTAGAATATATTACATGGAGTTATTGTGATGGTGTATAATATATTACATGGAGTTATTGTGATGGTGTAGAATATATTACATGGAGGTATTGTGATGGTGTAGAATATATTACATGGAGTTATTGTGATGGTGTAGAATATATTACATGGAGTTATTAGACTTTTTAAATATAGATGTTCTAAAGGTCTGCATCAGTGGCTTGTAGGCTGTGAGTGGAATCCAGGAGATGTTAAATATGTTGATGTTAATTAAGGGTCAATTACCATGAGACTGTCAGTTATCAGCAAGACAATCACCGGCTGACAAAATGTCATGACCGACACAGCCCTAGGTGACATCAATAAGGGATCATAGCTTTCACCAGGATTCACCTGGTCAGTCTATGTCATGGAATAAACAGGTATTCCTAATGTTTTGTACACAGTGTATATCATGTGTATATAATAAACACACTGGAACTGAGAAGGGAAGGGGGAGGGCAGCCAGGAGGGAGGGGAAAAGAACGACAGATTTGTGTTTAGTTTGTAGGTGAACAAAACATGAAAAACACATAGGCCCTTAAATTATGTGTCCTCAAATATTATGTAATCTAAAAATCTCAGATGAGTCAAGGAGGCCAGATGACAACAGCAGCAGCCAGGAGGAAATGACATGGTAGATGATGATTTAGGTGACCCAGACACAGATCTAGAGCAGTGGGGTCATGATTTATTGTCAGCCGTTTATTGTCATGCAAATGTCTGTTGGTCTCAAGGTAAATGACCGTTAGTTAACATTGACACGTTTATCAACTCCAGGCCTCCACTGTCTACAATCTGACTAGATACTGTATGTTATCTGACTAGATACTGTATGTTAGATACTGTATGTTATCTGACTAGATACTGTATGTTATCTGACTAGATACTGTATGTTATCTGACTAGATACTGTATGTTATCTGGCTAGATACTGTATGTTATCTGACTAGATACTGTATGTTATCTGGCTAGATACTGTATGTTATCTGACTAGATACTGTATGTTATCTGGCTAGATACTGTATGTTATCTGACTAGATACTGTATGTTATCTGACTAGATATTGTATGTTTTCTGACTAGATACTGTATGTTATCTGGCTAGATACTGTATGTTATCTGACTAGATACTGTATGTTATCTGGCTAGATACTGTATGTTATCTGACTAGATACTGTATGTTATCTGGCTAGATACTGTATGTTATCTGACTAGATACTGTATGTTATCTGACTAGATACTGTATGTTATCTGACTAGATACTGTATGTTATCTGGCTAGATACTGTATGTTATCTGGCTAGATACTGTATGTTATCTGACTAGATACTGTATGTTATCTGGCTATGCTCCATGCCATAGGATGTAGTCTTGTTCATTTAGCAGACAAGATAGGCCTATGGTTATAAGTCCTGTGCCAATATTTTATATTATATGATTTTATAGAAAGAAGAATATAATTGTAATTAGCTGAATCAAATAGAAAGGATATTTTTCTCATTCCAGAGCGAGTGCCCATTTGAAGTGTCTATTTTGAGTGTAAAAGTGATCATTTGAAGTGTCTATTTTGAGTGTAAAAGTGCCCATTTGAAGTGTCTATTTTGAGTGTAAAAGTGATCATTTGAAGTGTCTATTTTGAGTGTAAAAGTGATCATTTGAAGTGTCTATTTTGAGTGTAAAAGTGCCC
The DNA here is from genome assembly GCF_016432855.1 of Salvelinus namaycush. NCBI lineage: Eukaryota > Metazoa > Chordata > Actinopteri > Salmoniformes > Salmonidae > Salvelinus > Salvelinus namaycush. Next base: position 151,156 of record NW_024059097.1, on the reverse strand, counting down.
ATTTGAAGTGTCTATTTTGAGTGTAAAAGTGATCATTTGAAGTGTCTATTTTGAGTGTAAAAGTGCCCATTTGAAGTGTCTATTTTGAGTGTAAAAGTGATCATTTGAAGTGTCTATTTTGAGTGTAAAAGTGATCATTTGAAGTGTCTATTTGGAGTGTAAAAGTGCCCATTTGAAGTGTCTATTTTGAGTGTAAAAGTGATCATTTGAAGTGTCTATTTTGAGTGTAAAAGTGATCACTTGAATCAGTTATTTGGCAACTTTAAAAATGATTGATACAAACCTTAGTAAAGCCAATTCTAAAGTGTAGTTTCACCAGGACATCTACTGAGGCATTTCAACAGTGGCACAGCAACATGTAGTCAGGGAGACACTTAAACACATCCCCTCATTCATCTAGAAATATAACAGACTTTATTATAGTTTCACCAGGACATCTACTGAGGCATTTCAACAGTGATACAGCAACAGGTAGCCAGGGAGACATGCACTTAAACACATCCCCTCATTCATCTAGAAATATAACAGACTTTATTATAGTTTCACCAGGACATCTACTGAGGCATTTCAACAGTGATACAGCAACAGGTGGTCAGGGAGACATGCACTTAAACACATCCCCTCATTCATCTAGAAATATAACAGACTTTATTATAGTTTCACCAGGACATCTACTGAGGCATTTCAACAGTGATACAGCAACAGGTAGTCAGGGAGACATGCACTTAAACACATCCCCTCATTCATCTAGAAATATAACAGACTTTATTATAGTTTCACCAGGACATCTACTGAGGCATTTCAACAGTGGCACAGCAACAGGAAGCCAGGGAGACACTTAAACACATCCCCTCATTCATCTAGAAATATAACAGGCTTTATTATAGTTTCACCAGGACATCTACTGAGGCATTTCAACAGTGGCACAGCAACAGGAAGCCAGGGAGACACTTAAACACATCCCCTCATTCATCTAGAAATATAACAGGCTTTATTCTAAAAATTAAATGTAGAGTTTATTCTCTCAATACTGCCACTTTATTCTCAAAGTATTGCCACGGAGACAACAGAATAATAGAATATGATGGAAAGAGACACCAGACAAGACATAGAGACAGCAACAGAAGAATTGTATATGACGGAGAGAGACAGATTGGCTCATTGGGCAGGTCAGAGTTTATGTTTTAAGTTTTTGAGTGGTGTTTGGAAATACACTGGTGTTGTATTCATGGATTTAGCTGTTGAAATTCCTTCCCGGACCCCCTAATGGCTATGGGCTAAGCCAACAATGTCTTCAAATCCTAGGGGAGAGAGGAGCTGCTACCCCTGGGGAGAGAGGAGCTGCTACCCCTGGGGAGAGAGGAGCTGCTACCCCTGGGGAGAGAGAGGAGTTGCTACCCCTGGAGAGAGAGGAGCTGCTACCCCTGGAGAGAGAGGAGCTGTTACCCCTGGGGAGAGAGGAGCTGCTACCCTTGGGGAGAGAGGAGCTGCTACCCCTGGAGAGAGAGGAGCTGCTACCCCTGGGGAGAGAGGAGCTGCTACCCCTGGGGAGAGAGGAGCTGTTACCCCTGGGGAGAGAGGAGCTGCTACCCTTGGGGAGAGAGGAGCTGCTACCCCTGGAGAGAGAGGAGCTGCTACCCCTGGAGAGAGAGGAGCTGCTACCCCTGGGGAGAGAGGAGCTGCTACACCTGGGGAGAGAGGAGCTGCTACCCTTGGGGAGAGAGGAGCTGCTACCCCTGGGGAGAGAGGAGCTGCTACCCTTGGGGAGAGAGGAGCTGCTACCCCTGGGGAGAGAGGACCTGCTACCCCTGGGGAGAGAGGAGCTGCTACCCCTGGGGAGAGAGGAGCTGCTACCCCTGGGGAGAGAGGAGCTGCTACCCCTGGAGAGAGGAGCTGCTACCCCTGGGGAGAGAGGAGCTGCTACCTCTGGGGAGACAGGAGCTGCTACCCCTGGGGTGAGAGGAGCTGCTACCCCTGGGGAGAGAGGTATTGCTACCCCTGGGGAGAGAGGAGCTGTTACCCCTGGGGAGAGAGGAGCTGCTACCCCTGGGGTGAGAGGAGCTGTTACCCCTGGGGAGAGAGAGGAGCTGCTACCCCTGGGGAGAGAGGAGTGTTTCAGTGATGAAGACTGCTGAACTTGCTGATGTTTCACAATATGCCATGGCCATCTCCAGGTCACCAGGTCTCAACACAATAGAACACAACCATCAACAAAACACCAAACTATCGAATTTCTTGTGGAAGAATGGTGTCACATCCCTCCAATAGAGTTCCAGAGGGTTGTAGAATGTATGCCAAGGCACATTGTAAGAGCTGTAAAGAGAGAGGGAGGGGAGAGAGAACAGGCAGAACCTGATATGAAATGAGCAGAGCAAACGAAAGTAACTTTCGAGACCGAATGATCATTCCAGTCTCTGTTTCTATTAAGAGATAAAAGGTAAGACGACGATTGTGTATTCATATAGTTGATGATATTGTTATGTGTATTAATATAGTTGATGATATTGTTATGTGTATTCATATAGTTGATGATATTGTTATGTGTATTCATATAGTTGATGATATTGTTATGTGTTTTCATATAGTTGATGATATTGTTATGTGTATTCATATAGTTAATGATATTGTTATGTGTATTCATATAGTTGATGATATTGTTATGTGTATTCATATAGTTGATGATATTGTAATGTGTATTCATATAGTTGATGATATTGTTATGTGTATTCATATAGTTGATGATATTGTTATGTGTATTCATATAGTTGATGATATTGTTATGTGTATTCATATAGTTGATGGTATTGTTATGTGTATTCATATAGTTGATGATATTGTTGGTGGACAGTGTTATAATAGTCCTACTCTCCTTAAAATGTATTTGATATAAATTAGATGCGTGGGGTGAATTCGTTCTGTGCCCATCTGTGTGCCCCAGGGTGATCGCTCCGACACTATCTAGAATCTAAAAGGGTTCTCTGGCTGTCCCCATAGGAGAACCCTTTGTAAAACCTTTTTGGTACTAGGTAGAACCTTTTTGGGTTCCATACAGAACCCTTTCCACAGAGGGTTCTACATGGAAGCCAGAAGAGTTCTACCTGGAACCCAAAAGCGTTCTCCTATGGGGACAGCCGGAGGACCCGTTTGGAACCCTTTATTCTAAGAGTGTACTGTATCATAGGTCTATAGACTTGTCTTCTCAAAACAGGCTTAAAACACAACGAGCAACAAACAAACATTTTCTCTTTCTAATCTACTGTTAATGCTTTTCACTGAGGAAGGTTTGTTGTGTGAAAGAGAGACCCATAAATATGGTGGAAAGCCTAACAACAAATTACACTTCCTCAAAACAGGTTGTGTGTATTCATTAGTGCCAAACAGTAGCAAAACGTTTGGCAACAGAAACCGTTTAGTCCACGTAGTACGGTGTTTGGAGTAAACTGTTTCTGTAACATTTAAAACTGTTGGCTGTGGAGTAAACTAATGAATACAACCCAGGTTGTAGCCTACGACTCGGCTGTTGATACCTGCCTGATGCTGAAACCTGAACGTAGCCTGAGGGGTGTACTATGATGAAAGCTAGATATACTGGTTTTCTAAAGTTAGCCAGGTTCAGTTAGCTTCACATTCCAGCTCAGGCCTCACCCATCAGAATATACAGAGTGTTAGCCAGCTTCAGTTAGCTTCACATTCCAGCTCAGGCCTCATCCATCAGAATATACAGAGCGCTAGTCATCAGGAAGCTGCTCTCTCAGCAGAACGGAAAATATCTCAATGACTTGACATGTTCTGGTTGTGAATTCAGGCTACAAGGTGAGAATCCTGCCAGGGATTATTGTAAAGTGTGTAGATAAATTAAATGTATGGTGTAATGTTAGTATAGTGAATGGAAGTAAAACACTCCTAACAGTAGATAAATTAAATGTATGGTGTAACGTTAGTATAGTGAATGGAAGTAAACCACTCCTAACAGTAGATAAATTAAATGTATGGTGTAATGTTAGTATAGTGAAGTAAAACACTCCTAACAGTAGATAAATTAAATGTATGGTGTAATGTTAGTATAGTGAATGGAAGTAAAACACTCCTAACAGTAGATAAATTAAATGTATGGTGTAACGTTAGTATAGTGAAGTAAAACACTCCTAACAGTAGATAAATTAAATGTATGGTGTAATGTTAGTATAGTGAATGGAAGTAAAACACTCCTAACAGTAGATAAATTAAATGTATGGTGTAATGTTAGTATAGTGAAGTAAAACACTCCTAACAGTCTACTTCTACTGAGACAGGTTGGTGTCAGTTTAATCAAACAACATGGAGCTGACTGGACGTGGTCAAGTCAAATTCAATACATCAATATTCATATATTATAGTTCTACATTTAACATTTCATATGATACATATGATACATACAGTTGATATACAGTACAGTGGATATACATATGATAATGTAATTGTATCATAGTTCCACTATAGTGATCCTCTACATTTCATATGATAATGTAATTGTATCATAGGTCCTCTATAGTGTAGTGATCCTCTGCATTTCATATGATAATGTAATTATATCATTGTTCCTCTATAGTGTAGTGATCCTCTACATTTCATATGACAATGTAATTGTATCATAGTTCCACTATAGTGTAGTGATCCTCTACATTTCATATGATAATGTAATTGTATCATAGTTCCTCTATAGTGTAGTGATCCTCTACATTTCATATGATAATGTAATTGTATCATAGTTCCTCTATAGTGTAGTGACCCTCTACATTTCATATGATAATGTCATTGTTTCATAGTTCCTCTATAGTGTAGTGAGCCTCTACATTTCATATGATAATGTAATTGTACCATAGTGCCTCTATAGTGTAGTGAACCTCTACATTTCATATGATAATGTAATTATATCATAGATCCTCTATAGTGTAGTGATCCTCTACATTTCATATGATAATGTAATTGTATCATAGTTCCACTATAGTGTAGTGATCCTCTACATTTCATATGATAATGTAATTGTATCATAGTTCCTCTATAGTGTAGTGATCCTCTACATTGCATATGATAATGTAATTGTATCATAGTTCCACTATAGTGTAGTGATCCTCTACATTTCATATGATAATGTAATTGTATCATAGTTCCTCTATAGTGTAGTGATCCTCACTATATGAGCCACGTCACAATTCCAACCAAGTAACCCAATTGATGCCAATGGCGCGATGCGTAGGTTGTTTGCCTTTAACACATGCAACCTGGGTTCGATTCCCTGCCCCACTGATCGCTACATTGGTGTCAGAAGTGGTGTCTGAGACTTGCTTTTGTTTTGTTTTTTGCTTTTGGGACAGTGTCAGCCAGGTAACAATTCCCACCATGTGGGTTAAGTCTATTTGTCCAATACGTAGGGTGTTTACCTTTTACGCCAGCGACCAAGGTTTACTTCCCTGCCCGCTGTTTTCAACAATATGAATAGCATAGGCTACCCGACATGCGTTGAACAAAGAGACACAATAATATGAGTGAAAGGATTTTAGGACAATATCAGTAAGTGTTGATTTAGAGTTCTGTGTTCTTTTATCAACAGGTTGACATGTAGTAAATGACATCACAATGACATCTCCTCAGAGTTCTGGGTTCAGCCTCTTTTATCAACAGGTTGACATGTAGTAAATGACATCACAATGACATCTCCTCAGAGTTCTGGGTTCAGCCTCTTTTATCAACAGGTTGACATGTAGTAAATGACATCACAATGACATCTCCTCAGAGTTGGGAAGATCCAACATCTGTACACATTATTTAACATGGTGACATGGTGCTGCTAGTGATAGAAAACATTAAGAGACAGGATACAGGCAGTGGAGTTTGCACAAAGTTTAAGTACAACATTATATTGAACTCGGTAGAATGAGCATAGAGCTATGAGCTATAAGCACGGGGAAGAAACTGCTCAGATTGGGGTCTATAACATCCAATCACAGAGGTTTACAGCAGCTGACAGTTGCAACTTCATTGCTAATAACTGAAATTGCCTTTTTCAGATAAAGACATCATCTCTGTACAGATGTAGGATCTGAATTTGATCACTCTGTTGCAGGAAAACTAAAACTTGTAGTGTATTTGATGTTTTAAAAGGCGTCTGAAGTTTGTCATTTCCACTTTCCACTTTAAAATGTTAATTATAATCCACATAATTTTTCTGCTTCAGTAAACTGTCTCAAATTAAGATCCTACATCTGTAGCAAAATACCTGTCTTTCATGTATTCTCCTTTGACCATTTGACATCTTTTATTTACTGTTGTTTAGGCTGGTTGAATGAGTTGTCTATGAAAGCTACTTCATCTGCAAGAAAACAGGCGGCTGCACCAGTGACTGTAAGTTATGTGATTTCCTCATATGAAATTAAAAATATGTTTGTAGCCTACGCAGTTACAAAATGGCTGTTGAAACTGTGGCACATATTTCTCAGTACATTAGAAGTTGGATAAATGTGTTGATACGTAGGAAAGATGGGAAAACTCTCGTTGGTCTTGGCTTTCTACAGACTATTATAAGGTTAGGTCGATGTCAGACATTAAATAGTCAGAGTAGGTTTGAGCTATGATCACTTATCATGATGACAAACCTGATGGTCTCTGTGAACTGATCTGAACAGGTTTAGGCTGGTCATCTATGATATGTAGGCTATAGCTGAGGTATAGACCTTGATCTGCATATCACTAACAAACTGCTATTATACATTATAACCTAGTCTACTTTACATAATATAAATCAAATCAAATTTTATTAGTCACATACACATGGTTAGCAGATGTTAATGCGAGTGTAGCGAAATGCTTGTGCTTCTAGTTCCGACAATGCAGTAATAACCAACAAGTAATCTAACCTAACAATTCCACAACTACTACCTTATACACACACACAAGTGTAAAGGGATGAAGAATATGTACATAAAGATATATGAATGAGTGGTGGTACAGAACGGCATGGCAAGATGCAGTAGATGGTATAGAGTACGGTATATACATATGAGATGAGTACTGTAGGGTATGTAAACATAAAGTGGCATAGTTTAAAGTGGCTAGTGGTACATGTATTACATAAAGATGGCAAGATGCAGTAGATGATATAGAGTACAGTATATACATATGAGATGGGTAATGTAGGGTATGTAAACATTATATTAAGTGGCATTGTTTAAAGTGGCTAGTGGTACATTTTTACATAATTTCCATCAATTCCCATTTTTAACATCTACATATCACTAACAAACCCACTACTATATATTATAACCTAGTCTACCTTACATAATATAACATCTACATATCACTAACAACCCACTACTATACATTATAACCAAGTCTACTTTACATTATATAAAATCTCTTACTTGTTGCAAATAAACTTTCTGAATGGATCAAAGATTTCCCCCTCAGATCAATCATGTGCGTTTTAGCCCTTCTGTCTACATTCTCAGATACGTTTAGAAAATAACAGATTGAAAGACAATAAATATCCTACTGTTAGTGAATACAAATATGTGTGAGACATGGCCTTGTGTTGCTGTACTGTCTATAACTACCTTAACAAACAGTGACTTATTATTATTATTATTATTGTTGCTGTACTGTCTATAACTACCTTAACAAACAGTGACTTATTATTATTATTATTATTATTATTATTATTATTGTTGCTGTACTGTCTATAACTACCTTAACAAACAGTGACTTATTATTATTATTATTATTGTTGCTGTACTGTCTATAACTACCTTAACAAACAGTGACTTATTATTATTATTATTATTGTTATTATTATTATTATTATTATTGTTGCTGTACTGTCTATAACTACCTTAACAAACAGTGACTCATTATTATTATTATTATTGTTATTATTATTATTATTATTGTTATTATTATTATTATTATTATTATTATTATTATTGTTGCTGTACTGTCTATAACTACCTTAACAAACAGTGACTTATTATTATTATTATTATTATTATTGTTGCTGTACTGTCTATAACTACCTTAACAAACAGTGACTTATTATTATTATTATTATTATTATTATTGTTGTTGCTGTACTGTCTATAACTACCTTAACAAACAGTGACTTATTATTATTATTATTGTTGTTGCTGTACTGTCTATAACTACCTTAACAAACAGTGACTTATTATTATTATTGTTGCTGTACTGTCTATAACTACCTTAACAAACAGTGACTTATTATTATTATTATTATTGTTGTTGCTGTACTGTCTATAACTACCTTAACAAACAGTGACTTATTATTATTATTATTGTTGTTGCTGTACTGTCTAGAACTACCTTAACAAACAGTGACTTATTATTATTATTATTATTATTATTATTATTATTATTATTATTATTATTGTTGCTGTACTGTCTATAACTACCTTAACAAACAGTGACTTATTATTGTTATTGACAGTTACCATGGAGATGAAATGTCACAACTACGTTTTCATGTGATGCATTAAATCATCTCACTGTTTCGATATGTCTGTTAGTAAATGTTTTATTTCTCAAAGAGATAATGGATAAATGTCTGTTAGTAAATGTTTTATAAGAGATAATTAATAAATGATAACAATTGACATTAAAGAATTACTGTTAACCACAACCAACATGTTGGATCTCTGTTTAGGGGTCAGTGCTCATAAATGAGTCTCTCTGGGGAGAGAATGGAGGGGGGCCCTGCCTCTAAAATGAGTCTTTCTGGAGAGAGAGAGGAGGGGGGCCCTGCCTCTAAAATGAGTCTCTCTGGGGAGAGAGAGGAGGGGGGCCCTGCCTCTAAAATGAGTCTCTCTGGGGAGAGAGAGGAGGGGGGCCCTGCCTCTAAAATGAGTCTCTCTGGAGAGAGAGAGGAGGGGGACCCTGCCTCTAAAATGAGTCTCTCTGGGGAGAGAGAGGAGGGGGGCCCTGCCTCTAAAATGAGTCTCTCTGGGGAACATGACACCAAAGCTAAGAGGTGAGATGACAATTTTTGATATAAGTTTTATGAGTTTATTTCCAAAATGTATCACATTTGTTAGTAATCAGAAATGGTTGCTTATGGGTACCTTCAATATTACTGTTCTCAGATGTTTAATTCATAGATTTTAGATGGGTATATATTTTTATTTTTTTATTGCAAAACGCTATATATCCACCTATCTATCTAATATATCCACCTATCTATCTAATATATCCACCTATCTATCTATATATCCACCTATCTATCTATATATCCACCTATCTATCTATATATCCACCTATCTATCTATATATCCACCTATCTATCTATATATCCACCTATCTATCTAATATATCCACCTATCTATCTATATATCCACCTATCTATCTATATATCCACCTATCTATCTATATATCCACCTATTTATCTATATATCCACCTATCTATCTAATATATCCACCTATCTATCTAATATATCCACCTATCTATCTATATATCCACCTATCTATCTATATATCCACCTATCTATCTATATATCCACCTATCTATCTATAAATCCACCTATCTATCTATATATCCACCTATCTATCTATATATCCACCTATCTATCTATAAATCCACCTATCTATCTATATATCCACCTATCTATCTATATATATATCCACCTATCTATCTATATATATATCCACCTATCTATCTATATATCCACCTATCTATCTATATATCCACCTATCTATCTATATATATATCCACCTATCTATCTATATATCCACCTATCTATCTAATATATCCACCTATCTATCTATAAATCCACCAATCTATCTATATATCCACCTATCTATCTAATATATCCACCTATCTATCTAATATATCCACCTATCTATCTAATATATCCACCTATCTATCTATATATCCACCTATCTATCTATATATCCACCTATCTATCTAATATATCCACCAATCTATCTATATATCCACCTATCTATCTATATATCCACCTATCTATCTAATATATCCACCTATCTATCTAATATATCCACCTATCTATCTATATATCCACCTATCTATCTAATATATCCACCAATCTATCTATATATCCACCTATCTATCTATATATCCACCTATCTATCTATATATCCACCTATCTATCTATATATCCACCTATCTATCTATATATCCACCTATCTATCTATATATCCACCTATCTATCTAATATATCCACCTATCTATATATATATCCACCTATCTATCTATATATATATCCACCTATCTATCTAATATATCCACCTATCTATCTAATATATCCACCTATCTATCTAATATATCCACCTATCTATCTATATATCCACCTATCTATCTATATATCCACCTATCTATCTAATATATCCACCAATCTATCTATATATCCACCTATCTATCTATATATCCACCTATCTATCTAATATATCCACCTATCTATCTAATATATCCACCAATCTATCTATATATCCACCTATCTATCTATATATCCACCTATCTATCTAATATATCCACCTATCTATCTAATATATCCACCTATCTATCTATATATCCACCTATCTATCTAATATATCCACCAATCTATCTATATATCCACCTATCTATCTATATATCCACCTATCTATCTATATATCCACCTATCTATCTATATATCCACCTATCTATCTATATATCCACCTATCTATCTATATATCCACCTATCTATCTAATATATCCACCTATCTATATATATATCCACCTATCTATCTATATATATATCCACCTATCTATCTAATATATCCACCTATCTATCTATATATCCACCTATCTATCTAATATATCCACCAATCTATCTATATATCCACCTATCTATCTAATATATCCACCTATCTATCTAATATATCCACCTATCTATCTATATATCCACCTATCTATCTATATATCCACCTATCTATCTAATATATCCACCTATCTATCTAATATATCCACCTATCTATCTATAAATCCACCTATCTATCTATATATCCACCTATCTATCTATAAATCCACCTATCTATCTATATATCCACCAATCTATCTATATATCCACCTATCTATCTAATGTATCCACCTATCTATCTATAAATCCACCTATCTATCTATATATCCACCTATCTATCTA